>NW_020948910.1:12493506-12521006 GCF_900497805.2 Vombatus ursinus | reverse complement strand
TCATATTTGACCCCATTTGGGGTTTTCTTGGCAAAGATACTGGAATGGTTTGCCATTTCCTTCTTCAGCTCATTTGACAGAAGAGGAACTGAGGCACACAGGGCTAAGTGACTTGCCTAGGGTCTCACAGCTAGTAAAAGTCTGAGGCCAGATTTGAACTTAGGAAGATGATTCTTCCTGACTGCTGACCCAGCACTCTATACACTGTGCCACCTAGCTGTCCCTAATGTATTGTACTCCGTGTGAAGTTTATTATTACTTTAATATAAATTAATATAGAAATACTTTTAAATTTTATCAGTTGTAATTTTTATTATGGTAAACATTAATACACATAACTCACATAAACAAAACTCTTAGGTGTCCTCAATTATTTTTAAGATGGTAGAATGGTCCTAAAACAAAAAAAGTATGAGAACCCTCACTCTATCCTATTGAGTTATAAATAAACAGACTTAGGACTTAGTAGTTGTGTGCTTTTTTTTTTTTAGCTAGGCAATGGGGTTGAGTGACTTGCCCAGGGTCACACAGCTAGTAAGTGTTACGAGTCTGAGGCCAGATTTGAACTCAGGTCCTCCTGTGTCCAGGGCCAGTGCTCTATCCATTGCACCACTTAGCTGCCCTGGTTGTGTGCTTTTTCCTAAGGCAAGTAGCTTCAGTTCACTCCCCTTTCCTTCCTCCTCATCCCTTTCCATTTGAAGGGATCTGTTTTTTGGTGAGAAGTGAGGTGAAGACCTTGACTAAAGGAAAGTAAGACCCTGGGGCCTGTAGGAGTCATTTAAGAGGGAAGAGACTTTGGTCTATACAGCTAATCTTGCTACTGGTTACATATATAATTATTACAATTAAATTAACAATTGAATCCACTTTACTTTGGTTGTATCAGTGATGTCTAAGAATGGGAAGAGAAATCAAAGGCTTTATGCTTCCTTTGTACAACCTAACTCACATAGGCTTCCTTGAAAGGCACAGTGGCCAAGCCTTGGAAAGGGTTAACTTTTACTATACTCTGCTCGGATGAGGCCACATGTGGAGTATGGCGATTTTTTTTTTCTGAATATCACATTTTAGAAACAACATTGTTAAACTATAATCTTTAGAAGAAGATAGTCAGGATTGAGATCATGTCATATTGAGACCTAGTTGAAGAAATCGTGGTGTTTAGTTTACAGAGGAGAAGACTGAAGGAGACACGATAGCTGTCTTCATGTATTGTAAGGGATTAGGCTCATTCTACTCAGCTGGCTCCCTTCTTACTCTTCCAGTTTTACACCTTACTGCCTGCTCCCTTCCCCATGTACTTTGTAATCTAGTGACACTGTACTCCTTGCTGTTCGTTGAACAAGGCTTACCATCAACAGCCTCTAGGTATTTTCACTGACTGTCCACTATTCTTGGAACTCTCTCCCTCCTCATCTCCCTCTCTACTTCCTTCAAGTCCCAGTTAAAACCCCACCTCCTACAAGAAGCCTTTCCTGAGCTCCCTTCATGCTAGTACCTTTTCTCTGTTAATTAAATCCCATTTATCATATATATATATGTATGTGTGTGTATATACTATTTGTACATAGTTGTTTGCATGTTGTCTCTCCCATTAGATTGCAAGTTGCTGAAGAGAAGGGACTATTTTTTGCCTTTATATCCCCCGTGTTTAGCATAGGACCTAGTGCATAATAGGCACTTAATAAATGCTCCTTGACTGACTGATGACTCCAAAAGACAGCAATGGGTAGAAGTTACAGAGAAGCAAATTTAGGCTGGATTGAGGAAACCCTTTAGAGAGGTCTTCAAGCAAAGGCTAGATGAATACTTTTAGGGTACATTGCAGAGGTAATTCTCATTCGTGCGTGGTTGGACAAAACGGCCTCTAAGGTCCTTTCTAACTCTGAGATTTCATAATTCAATGAGTTCCTCTTTTTCTGGGGCTAAATTCTCCAATCCCTCACATTACTGACAGGCCAATTGCCAAGGATTTTGTGAAGAAAAAAACAAGTGGAAACTAACATATATAAAAGGTTCAGGATATTAAGAGCCTGCCCAATTTAAGATACCATTTTCAATGTTTCTTTCCTTTAAGTCAGAATTAAAACAATGAAACATACTTTACTATTGTTTTTCTAAATTTTGGAACTTAACTCTTTCAGACATTGTATTTTGACTATATCTAACTTTAAGGGAGGTATAAAGGAACTTTAAAGATGTGTCCACACTCCTTTACTCCTTAAGGACTTGGAAAGACATTCACTAATCAACTTTATGGAACTATAGGATAGCTGGTTCTTGACTGGCTAAAGAATCTGCCATACTAGCATGAGTAAGCCCCCCAAAGATTAGCCAGTCAAGAAAATAATCTCTGGTTCTTGGGAAAAGAGCCAGCTATGCAAGAAGAACTCAACTCTTGGGAAAGAATGACTGCCTTTTTCACTGTGCCTCTTCCCAAAAGGCAGTGGATCAGGGTAGGGGAAGGGATATAGCTGTCCTCCATCCAATATAGGCGTGGTATCTTGTAGCATAGCAACCTACCTAGTAGAAGACACTGTGCCCAGCAGAGAATAGGTCCAGAAAGGACAGCTGAGGAATCAAGTCAAACTATAAAAAAGACCAAGCCCAGTGGACTGGCTTAAGAAAAGAAAAATCACTGGGGCCCTGAAGTGATGGAAGTATAAGTTAATTTAGCTACACATATTCTTTATATGTGAACCTCTCTAATAGAATATTTTTTGTGTATTCACATATCCCATTGATGCCGTACATATTTGTGGGAGATTGTACTCCAGGTTTATGGAAAGATTGTTTTGTTACTACTGTTAAAGCATTTCAGTAAATGCCTTTGCTTTGAGCTAATTGTGACAGCTGGCTAACTTAAAAGTAAAATGCACTGGTGGGGACTCATGAGCTATAGTTTTATTAGCACAGACCAGCAAAGTCTGTCCCTTGTGCCTGGGACAGGCATCCTTTGGGGGATCCAACATGTGAGTGTAAGTTAGGAAGGTGGTCTAGAGGGGACACTACATAATCATCCAGCCAAAAATCATATTGACTTTGCATAAACACGAAATTTATATCAGCTATGTATCCAACCCTATATTATCAGCTGCCAGAGAGACATTCCTAAAGTATAGGTCTGACCATATTACTCACCAGCTCAATGAACTCCAGTGGCTTCACATTAACTCTAGACTCAAAAGTCAGCATTTATTTCCCATGTGGTATCATTTGCCATCATCCATTGGACAGAATCCTACAATCCTAACTTGTACATTTTAATAGGAAAATTCTGTAATATCTAGTTTGCACTGTTGATTGATGGATTGATTCAATTGAGGTCTTTGGGCTTTTTATGGTCACATTTTCATCTTTACAAAGTTTTACCTCTAGAAGATGGTGGAGTAAAAGCAGTGACTTGCTTGAGCTCTCTCCCAAACTCCTCCAAAACCTGTAAAAAATGTCTCTAAACAAATTCTAAAGCAACAAAGTTTTACCTCTGGCACATATGACCATATGACCTTGGGTAAATCACTTAACCTCTAAGTGCTGCAAGTAATTCTCTAAGACTATAAATTGCAGAGCAGTTGCAACTAACCCGCAGTAGTAGAGAGGATTTTCCTTATGGGGTATTTCCTACGCCAATGATATCAAGATCTGGTCATCTCAACCCTCCAATTTTTTTTTAAATTAAAAAAGGTCCTCACTTCAACCAATCAATCAATAGACTTTTATTAAGTACCTACTATGTACCTGGCACTGTACTAAATGCTGGGGATATAAAAAGAGGCAAAAGACAGTCTCTGCTTAAGGAGCAGAGCTTACAATCTAATTAGAGGAGACAACATGCAAACAAAAATACACAGAACAAGATTTATATATATATGTGTGTGTGTATATACATATATGTGTATGTATATATGTGTGTACATATATATATATATATATAATATGATAAGAAGTAGTAAACAGAGGAAAGGCATGAAAGAATTAAGGAATTAAGAGGGGTTAGGGAAAGCTTCCAGTAAAAGAAAGGATTTTAGTTGGGATTTAAAAGAATCTAGGGAGGTCAGTAGGCAGAGTGGAGGAGGGAGAGCATTCCAGGCATGACTGGCAGCCAAAGAAGATACTGGAAGCAGAGAAATGGAGTGTCTTGTTTTGGAATGGCAAGGAGGCCTCTTAAATATATAGAATATGAAGAAAAGCAGAAAAAAATGAGTAGAAATTGAATTTGAGATGATACAGACTTAGGTTTACCTCAAAGTAAACCTTTGGTCCAATGTTTATATCTGATCAGATTATAACAACTGAAAGAATGTAGAAAGACAGCAAATTGTTGCAATTATTTTTTAGAGTAGAGATTTCCGATTAAAGGAAAGGAACTCTGAAAAAAGAGGTCTTAAGTCAGACAGTATCTAACAAATTTAATGGGATAATAATAATAAGAGCTTACCTTTATGTAGTGCTTTAAGACATGCAAAATGCTCTATAAACATTATCTCATTTGATTTTCACAACAATCCTTTGAGGTAAGTGCTGTGGTTGCCTCATTTTACAGATAAGGTAATTGAGACAGAGAAAGGTTAAGTGACTTGCCCAATATCACACAAGTAGTAAGTAGGATTTGAATCCAGGTCTTTCTGGAGTCCTCTAGCCATTTTGCTAAGCTGCCTCTCATAAATGTAAACAATGTTCCTGTTCTTTCTTTTTCTCTTCCTTCCTTCCTTCCTTCCTTCCTTCCTTTCTTTCTTTCTTTCTGTCTCTGTCTCTCTATCTCTCTCTCTCCCCACTTCTACTATCTTTGTCTTTCCATGAGAAATAATGCCAAAGAGGAACATTCTTTTTATACAAAGAAGCATGGGTGTTATCAAGTTCCCTAAAATCAACTCATGATAACTAGAAAGAAATATTCTTCTGTTTTCCTTAAAAACTAAAATTCCAGTTTTTGAGTGGTACTTGGCTACCACCTTGTGGTTTTAGTTTGAACACATTTTTAATAGGAATCATTTTCAGCTACAACAAATTTGCTCCAGAATAGAAGGTCAAATTTCCTTCAACAAAAGATAAAATCTGTACCAAGACAGGAAAATAGGAAAAACGTGGGGAAGACATGAATTTTGTGCACACTGTTATATGTATATGTCCATTTTGATGTCACATTCTTTTAAGGAAAGACTGATATTAGGTAGCAATTGGAAAGTTCAAGGAAGAATTAAACTGAGGAAGAATTAGGAGGAGGAGGAGTCTTCAGGAAGGATGATAAGGTGGAGACTTTGTTTTGCGTAGGGGAGCATCATTAAAGAACATTCAAAAATGGCAGTGGGAGAAGGAAACAAAAGGATCAGTCAGAAGAAATTTGGGGCAAATGGGTGAGGTGGGGAGTAGGAGGAAATCTAATGTAGTTTTCAGCTTCTTAAAAGATTTTGCTCAGAAAGGATGTAGGGAATAATAGACAAACTTGACATAATAAAATCAATCAACAACAGAAGACTATATTTTTGTCATTCTAAAACTTCTCAATTTACTTAAGAACATTAACTGTCATTGTTTTAACATTAAAAAATTAAATGCACTCAAATTACTGTTGATCAAATTCCTATCTAGGTTTATGATGAATATGTTAATCACTGAGCAGAATTTAATGTCAGATGATCTAGTTATACTTGGTACCTATCCCCATCCCCCTACCCCATGGCATTTTCTGGCTAATGATTACTGCCAACATTGAAAGTTCTGAGATCAGTTTTACTAGCTTCTTTTCATTTGCAAGTGCAAACAGGCATGACTCTGTTGGTTTCTGTTTTCTCTCTGTTATGAGTTTCAGAAATCTTGTTCCCTGCTTTTAATTACTGATAATAATACAGTTACTAAAGTTCAACTTCCCCAGGTCTGCAAAATGCCCTGAGTATAACCCTCACAAGGGCTGTTGGTCCAGCTGAGAATGAGACATTACATCTCTGAAAATACAGTGACTAAAATAAGGGTGAAAAGAGAATGAAAACTTCTGAAGATTCAAATTCACACAATCCGTTACACACATGACTATAAACTAGACGACAAAGGTACAAATGTGACATCATACATACATCATCAGGAGAGACAGGTCATTAATATTAATAGCCATGGCTCAGGCAGAAAGTACAGAAGAACATGTCCTTGATGATTTAATAATAATAATGACAACTAGAATTTATATAAAGCTTTAAGGTTTGCAAAGTACTTTAAAAATATTATTCATTTTATCCTCTGGACAACTCTGGGAGGTAGGTGGTATTATTATTCTCATTTAACAAATGAGGAAACTGAGGCACAGGGAGGTTAAGTGACATGCCCAGGGTCATACAGCTGGTAAGTGTCAGAGTCTTCCTGACTCCAGGTCTATACACACACACACACACACACACACACACACACACACACATGTGTATACACACATGTATGTATACATATATATGTATGTCTATCTGTATATGTATATGTATATGTACATATATATAGCACTAGCTAGCTATATACTTTATACTAGTAACTGTTTCTCTTTTGGCTGGCAATCCTGAGGGTCATCCACTCCCAGTTTGATTTTTTTTTATGAAAGGGGCCATCTCTTGACTCACTTCTTAAAGAGATCTGTTCACTTAATGGGCATTGCCCTCACTCAAAATGAGAATCTGAAAAGACCTTAGCTTAAAAGGGCCAGGGTCTCCCATTGCATCCTGAGCTATCTCCAGTCGTCCTGATGAATATCTGGCACTGGATCCAGATAGCTCTGGAGGAGAAAGTGAGGCTGGTGACTTTGCACAGCCCTCCTTCACTCAAAACAAAGTCAGCTGCAAGTCATATCATCATCTCCCTGATGTCATGGTCCTCTTCAAGAACAAAGGACAAACACAACACAACACAAAACAACAACAACAACTTTTTGTATAGATTATACATGGTTCTGGAGCAGAGAGTGAGGCTGGTGATTTTGCACAGCCTGCCTTGATTAAATCCAGTTCACTTACAAGTCAAGACATCACCCTCCTGATGTCATTGCCCCTCTTCAAGAAGGAAGGACATACAACAACAACAATAGTAATCTTTGGTAATAGGCTACAATCAATTAACAAGCATTTATTAAGCACCTACTGTGTGTTAGGCACTGTGCTTGACACTATAGCCTATCTATACCCACTATGCTTCTATAACACCCCCTCTCCAGGTTCACTCCCCCAATCTGCAATGGCAAGGCAGATTAAGTCCCTACAGGGATTACTACTCCTTCAAGGACTCAGGGGTAACCCTATGGATGGCATCTTCTTAACTCTAGCTCTCACTAGTGTTCTTTCCCTTAAGAATCAGCTAGGACAGTTTATACTTCAAAAAGATCAATAAAAGAAGAAAAGGATCCAAATGTACAAAAATATTTATCATAGTTCTTTTAGTAGTGGCAAATAATTGGAAACTGAGGGGTGTCTATTAATTGAGGAATGGTGGAACAAGTTGTGTTATACTAATATGATAGAATACTATTGCACTGAAAGAAATGAAGAAGGAGATGGTTTCAGAGAAACCTGGGAAGACTTGTATGAACTTATGCATAGTGAAGTGAGTAGAACCAAGAGAACAATTTATACAATAACAATAATATGATAAAGACAACTTTGAAAAATTAAGGAACTCTGATTAACACAATGAAGAAGGCAGATTGAAGCACATTTTCTCTTTCTTTCTTTTTTGGCTAATTAGGGAATTTGTTTTGCATGGCTATACATATTTGAAATGGAGTTTTTTGGTTTTTTTTTTTTGCAACAAGGGATATATGAGGGCAAGAAGGCAGATCTTCATGTGAAAAAAAATTTGATAAAATACAGATAGCAGACTCAGTTCAGGGGCAAGGGCATTTACTCAATTCACACAGCAAGAATAGTAGTTACAAAGCAATCCCCCAGCACAGGGGTAGGGGGTCCTCACTGTCTTGTAAACACACAGTATGTGAGGGGAAGAGTAGACACAACCTTAAAGTACAATAGTAGTGGACAATACATGCAGTGAATACATGTGGCCAAGGCATCTCAAAACTCCAGAAATGCAAGGTCTTAACATACTTTCTTTCTTTGGAGGGTTCTCACAAAGCTGGTCAGTAATCCACAAGTTTCTCTGCCGCTCAGCTTGACCAGCTCCTCAGAGGGCAAAGTATTTCCATTTGACAGGCATTTCAGCTGGTCTTACATCTTGGAGGGCATGGTGTCCCAAGGATATAGATCTATCTGCTGTTGAGCTGGATCCAAAGGGTCACAAGAAAGGTACTCCTCTGCTTTCTCACTTCTGGCTTGGCTGCTGCTAGGCTGGATGGCAAGAATTCTCAGGCACTGATCTTGGCTCCTTCTAGGTTGGGCTGGTCCGGGGCTGAATGCTAATGTGAGACTGGATCAGACAAGCCAATCTGCTGCTGGATTGGCTTTCCTCAGGGTACAGCGGGAGGAGGGTAACTGAATACTCTTGGCTTGCTTTTCTATGGGAAGCTGCAGGATTATTCTACTGTCAGCCACTGACTCTACTAGGGGGTGTTGAGCTCTTTTCAGCTGGAATGTTAAGGATCCTCTTGAAACTGGGGCGGGGGGGGGAGGGGAGGGAGGGGAGCGCAGTATAGACTAGGATTGGCAGAATTCTCTCTTTGACTTCCTCAGAGCTAAGAAAACCTCCAATAGGGTCACGAAGAGTCAGACATGACTGAAAACAATTGAGTAACAACAAGCCCCAGCTCTAGAGGTCTGACTTTTCCAGGCAGGGGTAAGGAGAAGTATAGACTTTTTGGCTCTCCAGTCCTTTTCAGGTTCAAAAGCATCTTCCTCCGGTAAGACATTCTATCTAGAGCTTCAGTATGTTTATCCAAAAAAAAAAAAAAAGTTTAGAAGGATAGTAACTGTTCGTTGACCTTATGTAGGTTCTCCTAGAGTTTTGGAGGCCCAGTGTCTAAGCACAGCTTTGTGGTATCAATTATACCTTCATTACAGTTTTCATTTTAATTTCTTTAAATATAGCTTAGGAAAAAAAAACAGGCTTTAAAAAAGGCCATTGTGTTTTATATGGAGCTATTTGACTATGCCTTTAAACCCAAATCACTCTGGCTTTCACTGAATGGCCAATAATAGCCCCAACCTAAGGCTCTGTGGCTTATTGTTTAGTTTTTGATGGTTTAGAAGGAGTGTTCTGGCCAGAAACAAGGGTCTTCCCCTCCCAGATTTATATCTTTCAGATGGTAAATTGAACCATCTTTTGTCAATTCTTACCTAACCCTTAGTTATTGAATGACCATGGCCTCTGACAAACTAAGACCTGAGAAAGACCTTAATTTAGAAAGGCCAAGGTCACCCACTGCATCCTGGGTCATGGCCAGTGCTTTTGACCTTTGACTTGCCATCATGACTCTGGAGGAAAGAATGAGTCTTTGTGCAGCTCTACCCCACTTAAATCCAATCCTCTAAAAAGTCATGGTTCTCTTTGAGACTGAAGGTCCAACAATAACAACAACGACAACTCTACCTAGCCTTGTGGTGTATAATCCTTATTCACTCTGTTACACTTTCCATACTACTTTTTAGATTTCATACAGATGAGTGGTTTGGGACAAAGGTATAAATGTAGTCTGTGTCTTTAGGGCAGGTTCGTTGTCTTGCTGGCCTCTTCATTTGCAGTGGAGCTATTCAATTCCAGATGATTTCTAAGGTGGGGAATATTTCACAAATGAAGATATGCTTTTCATTTTAATGTGGCTCTATTTTAGACTCTGTAAACCTCTAGTGGATAGACTTCTTGGGCCTAGAGTTTGGAAGCCTTGAATTCAAATGTGACCTGGGATACTCACTAGCTGGATGACCTTGGGCAAGTCACTTAACTTCTGTCTTCCTCAGTTTCCTCTTCTGTCAAATGAGCTGAAGAAGGAAATGGCAAACCACTCCAGTATGTTTGCCAAGAAAATCTCAAACGGGTCATGAAGAGTCACACATGACTGAAAATGACTAAACAACAAAATATATATGTATATATGTCTATACACTTGCTTATATATTTTTTATTTCCTTTTATTCCTCCTGCATTTTTTGGTTAATATCAGCCTCACTTGACCAAAACCTGTCCTATGGGATGTGAAAATTTACTTAAGAGCCTTAAACATTCCTTAGATAAGAAGCAGAGGAAAAATCTCAACTGTCCCTGACTCCTTATAAATCTTTCTTCTCAATCAGTTTATTTGTGACTCCTCTAAATGTAGTTTAATCTGTAACCTGGCTTAATTAACCTATAGCGTCTGGTTGATAAAGTTTGTTTCCTTAGGAAATATATGAGGTTATGACTGTGTTTAAGTTTATTCCACATTTTTTAGTTTGAAAGAAGTATGGGATTATGGATCTATATTTTCTTTAACTTTTATGAACTAAGAGGAACATAAAGGTTGTGATAAGTAAAAGCATTATTTCTGTCATTCTGATGTGATTTTTTTCTATAAGAAGCCTTGTCAGAATTTTCATGATTGTTCAGGTTTACTCTGAGGCCTGAACCTATGCTTAAGCATAATAATAAAAGTTAGGTTTTTACTGCTATAATTTCTGCATTATGATAAATATATATTTGGCAGCAGTTACCCACTTTTGAACTCAGAGATGAGATATTTCTTCCATAACAATATAATCACACAGAGGTCACCAATTGCTCTCTATTTGAGTGTGTGATACACACAATAAACAACTGAGGGAATCAGGAGAGGTCTTTTGAAGGAAAAGGTACTTGAGCTGAGATGCTCTGAGAAAGTGAGGTAAAGAGGAGTGGGTTTTTTTTTTTTCTTTTCTCCACTTTGGTTCTTGTATTTCAAGTGGAAGCAAGAGCTTAAAGTAGTGGTAAGTAGTAGCAGTAACAGATATCATAATATCTATTAAGTAATATTCTATTAAGCAATATTCTGTTAATTCTATTAAGCAATCTAATAAGTAAAAGAAATAATAGTTACAGAGTCTTTAACGGGGTCATTGCTCACTGCAGCTCCCCCAAAATCTAGCCAGATGGCAAATGCTGACCTAGATGTTATGGAAGGGTAGCAATCACTTCTGACACTACACTGTGGCTGTGGAATAAGGTGGAGAGGAGAGAAGAGAATGGAGTGGCAGTCAAATACTTTCAAATTAAAAGCAAAATTCGTTGGAATTTTTTTTTTAAAGGAGGGTTGTTCGTTTGTTTGTTTTTTTTGGGGGGAGACAGGGAGACAGGATAGATAGTGGTTTGAGGTTTATTATAAACTCCCTGGGGTATAGAATTTCATGTGACTCAGCTTGAGATTTTGCTCTAGCCTCATTGTGCAGTTACTGGAAAAATTCACAAAACTGCAAATAGTCTGTCCAAACGGGGCCCAATTTATTTATCAGGTGACATCCTTGCCACAGAATCTGAGAAGCAAAGATTAAAATAATAAAGCACCGGCATTCTCCCGGGCTGTCACCTTACGCCTGGACTGCTCTCCTTCCTCTGCTTCACCTACCGACCTCTCTGGCTTCCTTTAAATCCCAACTAAAATCCCACCTTCTACATAAAGTCCCTCTCAATTCCAGGGCCTTCCCCTCGTTAATTATTTACTATTTATCCCCCTATAGCTTGCTTTGTACGTATTCGTTTGCATGTTGTCCCCCCATTAAACTGTACGGCAGCGACTGTCTTTTGCCTCTTTTCGTATTAGCAACACTTAGCACAGTGCCCACCACACAGTAGGCACCTACTAAATGTTTATAGAATTGGATTGATGCAGAAAGAGGAGAGCACTACAGTTAGTGGGAGGATCATTAGGTCTGAATTCTCAGTCTACCACAAACTATCTTGTGTGCCCTTAGAAAACTCATTCTGGGCTTCATCTCTAAAATGGGAAGGAGGAAACTATCCCAGCTCCAAAAATGTTCAGTCTCTCTCGGCTGGGTGGATGTATGTAGGTACGTATAAATAATCTGTACATATATTACTCTATCATAGGTGATATAATCTGTACAATATATGTACTATGTGCCTGGAACATAGTACGTGCTTAGTAAGTTTAATATAAATAATGCAACCAAAAGGCAGTAGTTCCAACAATCCTAAACTGCGCTAATAAAGAAAGTACGGCTCCTTTAAGGACAAGCTGGAGACTAAAGCACAGAGTGCGCTGCCTCTGGCTAGTCTGGTCACCAGAGGCTTCCGTACTCCTCTCTCTCTTCGAACCAATCCGAGCCCCGAAACACGCTCATTTCCGCTCTCTTACTGCCAGAAGCTCTCCCGCGAGGTTCTGTTAACCGGGACCACTTCCGCCTTTCTCCCGGAACTGGAGCCGGCGCCTCAGCGGCTGCCTCGGGAAAGGGGGAGGAAGGCGAGGGGGCGGGGTGCGGGAGGGTGGCTGGGTGGGGGATGAGCGCGGCGCCCGGCGGGGGCGCGCAGACGCTGCGGACCCCAGGTCGCCATGGTTACGCCGTGGAGTTCTCCCCCTATCTGCCCGGGCGCCTGGCATGCGCCTCTTCCCAGTACTACGGGATCGCGGGTGAGGCCACGCCCCTCCCCGCTGGCCACTGGGGGGCGCTCGAGGGACCGATCACAGCGGGGGTGGGGGGGGCGGCATGACTCTAATGGGGACCTGGCCTGTCAGTCTTTGTGCACCTGTGGGGGGGCGGAGTCTGAGGAGGCCTCGTGTTCCTAAACCTACCAGTGTGTCCTATGGTTGGTCACTGGACCTCTTTGAGGTTCAATTTCTTCATCAGTAAAATGGGGATAATTCTTGTACTGCCTATGCTAATTATCGTGAGGACAGTGCATTAAACCTGTCTATATAAATGTGAATAATTAATGTCATCATGACAAAAAACGAATTCATTTTTCTCCCCCCAAGCCTACCTACGCCAGGACCTCTGGTCTACTTAATGTTAATTGCACCACTGTTATCCTAATGCCTTAAATCTTGGGATCTTATCTTATCCCCTCCCTCATTACCCTTTTCCCATCAATCACCACCTACCTTAAATTCTAATTCTGGAATATATTTCCCATTGATTTTTTTGTTTTCCTACTGTCACCATCCTAGTTCTGGTCTCCACCCTCCATCTGGACTGTTCCTACAGTATTTTATCTACTGTCCCGGCCTCTAATCTCCCTACTTCTGCAGTAATCCACGCTAATCCAGATTTAATTTTGATATGCAGCTGTATTCCTGTTGGCTTCTAGACTCAGAAACCTCCAGGGTCTTCTGAGTGAACAAAATGCAATCCTTCTTGGAATTCAGGAAGTTTCAGAATTCCGAATAACCTTCTTAGCCTCTTGTTACACTCTTACTCATTTCCCATCCCTCCAGCAACCTGAACCCTCTTCCACAAACTGTACTGTTTACTTTTCTGTTAACAGGCTGTAGATTCTATGGCCTTGAGCTTTCTGTGCATGTTCCCCCAAATTCTGTGCATGTTCCACCTCTCCTCTGAATTCTCTCTCAAGAGTACTTTGTGGTTTGCTAATATGCTTATTATTTATTTTGAATTGTAGTTACTTGTAACTACAGGTGTAGTTACACCTTCTATTAGATTTTAAACTACTTATTCATTTTTGTATTTCTCTTGATGCTTGGAATCATGCCTTACACATGCTAGATACTTAATAAATATTGAATTAAAGTTTATTTTGATCTTGGCTCCTCCCCTAACTAAATTAAAAATTTGGGCAAGCCACCTTCATCTCTCTGAGTTGTTAAAATGGGCATGGTAGTCTGCTCTGTCAACTTCAGAGTTGTAAGCATCAAGTTAAATAATGTATGTCAAATGTATGTGCTTTGAAAAGTAATAATAATACCTAACTTTATAAAGCATTGTCTGCCAAGCTGGGGTTGGATACTTTAGAAGGTGATATAAGTCAACAATTGTTAAATTATTATCTTACTTGATCCTCAAAACAACCCTGGGAGATAGGTGATATTATCCCTCTTGTATAGAAGAGGAAACTAAGGCAGACAGGTTAAGTCACTTACTCAGGGTCACACAGCTACTAAGTGTCTGAGGTCAAATTTGAACTCAGATCTTCCATCTAGCTGCCATACAAATGAATATAACTTTATTTTTCTAGCTCACCTGAGTACTTATGGGCTTGGGGGCAATTATTTTATCTTTTCTTAAACTATCAGAAAAGACCCTTCTTTCATACTCCCCAGTGTGCCTGGTAGTTGCAGAAGCAAAACTTTTTTTGATTAGTAGGGGAAAAAAAAAACTATTCTATAGTAATTTGCCTTTTATCTGTTAGGCATCATCAATATAACTCTAAAAGAAATTGAACCAAGAAAATTGATCCTTCCTAGTAATTAAATCTCCTGTTTCCTAGATGATATTTAAAATGAGATGCTGCTTTTCTTGCAGCACTACTAACCCACCCACAACTGGTGTGTGTCTTTGTTTATCAGAAGTGGTGATGTATCTGCAAAGGTGTTTCTGTTCTTTTGCCTTTGCTCCGCTTTTGGTCAACCTCACATATTTGTAAGATAATTGTCTGGGAATTTAGTTTGTGGCCACAGGAGAGCGAATAGTCAATCATTCTTATCAGCTCCAAGAGCTCATTTTATGCAAGATGCCCAAGCTAGGCAATATGAGGACAAAATTGAAACCATCCTTGCCTTCAAGAAGTTTGTGTACTACTATAAGACTTTAGGCTTGTTGACATGTTTTAACCAGGTGAACTAGCTGGCTTAGACCAGAGCAAGCCAGCTTCATTGCAGGATGTTTTTTCTCCCTCAATAGAATCTCTCCTGTGGCAGAGAATGCCATATATATTGAAATTAAGAGTAAATTTTATATTTGAAAAGATTTACTTTATTTCAAAATTATAATAAATTACTGTTAACCAGTATATAACTAATTTGGCCTTGCATGGAATCATTGTTTATATATTCACTTTTTAATCAATCAGTTAATAAACATTTGTTAATCACTTACCATTAGGCACTATACTTAGCCCTGGGGATACAAAAAGAGGCAAAACACAATCCCTGCCTTCAAGAAGCTCACAATCTAGTCATCCATCTAATGAAATTTGTTTAAAAATCTCACATTTTACAGAGAGGAAGTAGACTCAGGGTGCAGATGGAGACATATTTCTGGACTTGGACAAGTCAGGACTTTGTTTTGCTTAGCTATTCATACTTACAACAGTATTGTATGTCGTTCCTTTGAGGGGAACAGAGGAAGAAAATAGATTTTTGTTAATTGAGAACACTAATAAACACATAGAAAACCCCCTCACATTTTAAAGATAACTTAAAATAAGTCAAGCTTTTATTATATGCGTACCATACATTGTACCAGTAACTGTACTAAAAAGTTTAAAAACATTTCATTAATTGGATTATCCTTTTTTAAAAGGCAGGTTTTGATTGAATAATGATTCCAAATTGGGGGCGAGGAAGAGATAAAAAAATGAATTGTACTTCATTATATGCAACTTTGTTAAATTTGGTAGTTTCATAGCATAAAGTAGGCTGACTGTAGTATTAGTGTTAATTAAACATAACCTTCATTGCCCCCTTTCTCCTCCCTCTTCCCTCCCTTTTAGGTTGTGGAACACTCATTGTACTAGAACAAAATGAAGCTGGAATTGGACATTTTAGAAGGTAATATAGCTCTATCATTATTAAACTAACATTTTTAATATTCTTATCACTGCCAGTTGAACACAGTTGGAGTGTTTTCCCATAGTCAAAATTAAGTTTGTTTTGAATGCATTTGTTTAATAAAATAGTTTTATTTGGCAATATACAGAAACTATTTCACAAAGTTGTATGATATGTAACTTATTTTTGCTTTTGAATTTTGATATGTCATGCTTCTTTCAAAACTAGTCTTAGCAATCATTTATTTATAATTTTTAAAGTCAAAGACATAAGAAATTTTAAATAAAATATGCAATAATCCTGACCCATTTCACCATTGTTTTCAGTATTGTCAACTCTTGATTATTCGGGAGCAATTATCTAGTTTGTGAATTGCTTTATGTATTTTTACTTCCTTTTCTCTAGAGACTTTTTCATTAACAAAAAAGTACTTCAGTCAGGAAAGGCAAAGATAGAGAAGAACATTGAATCAGCTAATAAATACTTACCACTAATAAAAATAAGCTTGTTAGGGAAGTTAAAACTATTCGTCTAAATGAGTCTTATTAAATATTTGCTATTCCTATGTCCTGGAAAGAATTTAGAGTGAAGTGTAGAATTCTGAAGGTAATATTTCAATATCCTTTGTTGTTACTAAAAAATGATTGTCTTGGTTACCTTGGTGTAGTTTTGACTGGAATGATGGCCTGTTTGATGTGACATGGAGTGAGAACAATGAACACGTACTAATCACATGCAGTGGAGATGGGTCTCTGCAGCTCTGGGATACTGCTGAAGCCACAGGCCCTTTGCAGGTGTTTAAAGAGCACACACAGGAGGTAAGGAGGACCTTTGGTTGGGCTCTTCTTGTTCTTATTGCTTAGACTTTGGACAAGATACTCTTCAGTAAAGGCAGATGTCCATATACAGGATCTTTGAATATGGAAAATATGCTTGGGGGTAATATTATAATTGATGAGTATCCCTTCAATTTCCAATTCTTTGCCACCACAAAGAGAGCTGCTATAAGTATTTTTGTACATATAGGTCCTTTCCCCCTTTTAAAAAAATCTCTTTGGGATACAGAGCTAGTAGTGGTATTGCTGGATCAAAGGGTATGCGCAGTTTTATAGCTCTTTGGGCATAGTTCCAAATTGCTCTCCAGAATGGTTGGATCAGTTCACAACTCTACCACCAGTGCATTAGTGTCCCAATTTTCCCACATCCCCTCCAACATTTATGATTTTCTTTTTCTGTCATGTTAGCCAGTCTAATAGGTGTGAGGTAGTACCTCAGAGTTGTTTTAATTTGCATTTTGCCAAAATCATTTCTGGAAAAGGTGTTGGAGAAGCAAATAGTAGCCTGTGGTTACTCCCTGTCACCATTCAGAGGAATCCTTGTGTTTCTAAGGCAGAATTTCTAATCTTTATAATTCAGACACTGACAAATGAGCCACTTACTATTTTGAAAAAGTAAGAAGGTAGGTGACTTGCTGAAGTTCGGAAGAATGGTACTGCCTCTAGGTACATGTGCCCATTTTGCATAGTTTATAAACTTGAACATCCCAATGAGCAGCACAAATTGTCCTGTTACATTTTTTCTATTGTCTTTATGGATCATGATGTTTTTTTGAGCATCATGTAATGATTTCCTTTAGGAGTTTAATAAGTAAAGATCTTATGGGCTTTGTCCACACTGCTCCTAAAAATTTCTTTTTCTCTGCCTTGATTGGCTTACTTCAGGATTTTGCAATTGAAAATTAGTTGTCATTTTTTAGGCCATGAGATAAAACTGAGCTGTGGAGCAATTTTCATTTCTAAATTTCTCATTTATACATTACAATTTAAAAACAGAATTTAAAAAATTCTTTATTGTCATGAATGCTGAGACTTATCAACTCACAAATCACTTCTCAGAATATTAAGTTTTAAAGAATTTGACTGTCACTTCTGAAACGTTTTACAAACATTTTACTGCTGCCTTTTGTTTTTATATACAGTGCAGCAAACATTTATTAAGTGCCTGCTAGTTGTCAGGCACAGTGCTATCACCTTCATTTCCAAATATACCCTTTTTCCCCTCTCCAGAGAGCCATCCTGTATAGCAATGAATGAAAAAAGTAATAGGGAACAAAAGTAGTTCAGCAAAACCAACCAACATACCAATAGGGTCCGACAATGTTTGTAGTATTCCACAGCCATGGTCCTCCACTTCGGCAAAAGGGAGGGAGATATATTTTCTCAGCTGTTCTCCAGGGCCAACCTTCATAGTCAATATATTTGTATAGCATTCACTGTCTTTTTTTTTCTTTCAATTTGTGTTTTTGTAGTCATTCTGTATAATTTACCTGGTTCTGCTTATGAAAGAGTTGTTTTGAGTTAAAAAACTGAGTAAAGAAATGAATTTTTCTGCCTCTCCAAAATTATAGACAAATGATACTTAAATTTATAATCAAAAATGTATTTTGAATAAAATTTGATGTTACTTTTAGCTAAGAAATTCTGAATAGCTAAAATCTTACTTCCTTAAAAATTAATTCATTGCTTATTATGTCTTTTGATTATGATAAAAGTTGATAGGTCTATATTGATAGTTGACAGCCGAAAATAATTTAGAAATGCAAAATGACAACCAGGTAAGTAGTAATACTAATTTAGTCTTTTTAGAAATGCTTTGATGAATTTTAAACATAGCAAATTTGTGTACCTCAAGGTTTTTTGTATCTTTTTATGAAGAAATGATTATAGTTGATACATATTAACCGTAAAGACTAGACTTTTGATTTCACTGATATAGGAATTCTTGTATGAGGGAATTGTAATTACCTGGGGCATTGAGAAGTTGTGACTTGCCTGGAGTCACACTGTTAGTATGTTTAACTTAACTATTATTATTCTGGTTTGTGATATTGTAATAAATTATTATTTAAATAAGTTTAGGATCTGAAATACTATTTTTTAAAGGTAAAAATAGGTCATAACTTTGAGTTAGTTTAATAATTTACCTTCTAGAATCCATATTCAGTAGGACATCATGGTTGTGAAAATGAAAACATTAGAATCATAGATCCAGAAGCAAAAGGGACCTCAGGCCATGTGGTCCATTTTGTAGAAGAGGAATCAAGAGGCCAAAGGAAGAGGAAGTAATTTTCCGAAGCTTTTATACTTAGTAAAATTGGGATTCAACTTAAGTTCTCTTGATTCCAGAGCAGGCACTCTTTCAGATCACGTACAATCTAGAGAACTGATAATAAAATTAATTTCTCACCTTTTGATAGAGAGGTGGGGAACAGAGAAGTTTTCTGTATACTGTAGGCTGTCAAACATAATGGCTATAATTGGATTGTTTTGCTTAATTATCCCCCTGCCCCTGCACCCGTCACCCCAGTGTGTAAGGATTTTTTTGGAAAAGAGAGGGAGGAATTGGAAGGGAAATGGCAGTGATGTAAAAAACAAAGCCTCGGTGTTTAGAAGGATATTGAAACCTCTTCTGTGTTGTCTCCCCCATTAAAGTGTGAGCTTCTTGAGAGCAGAGACTGTATTGATTTTCTGGTTGTATGCCCAGCTCATAGTACTGTGTGTTGCTCACAGCAGGACTGCCTAATAAATTATTTTCCATGTTAACAGATAAGAACCACTTGATGGGCCTGAGAGGCTGAACCACTGCAACCTCTCTTTTCTTTGCTGGGGGGACCTTCTGCTCTGTACGCATGCAAGTGGCACAGACCTGGTTTTGTCCTGGGAGAGCTTTTCTGTACACGAGCTCCATCTCCCATCTCTGGGAGCAAAGCTGATTTAAAATTTTTTTTTTTTTTGCTTCTGCTGAACCCCATGTACCTGTCTCAGCACTAAAGCACTTAGCCCTCAAAGGTGACAAGGCAGTGCCCTCGTTGGCCACTAAGAATAAGGATGATTCAGCAGATGTTTCCAAAGAAGTTACCCCACCCTTGGTGCTCTCTTCCCTCCCAGTTTTGGATCCTGTCAGGGCTGTTTCAATCCTTCCCAGGAGGAGTGAGGGAGAGGTAGCTTGCCCAGTCTCCCACCCTGAAACTGAGGTTGGAGGTTGTTACTTGCGCAACGTCGTATGGCTAGTGCAAACACCAGGTCTTTTGATTCTTAGTGCAGTGCTTTTTCCACAATACCGTGCCTCTGATTTAATTTGAGATGACTATTATTGTAATGTTCACAGTGACTTTATAATAATAGTAATAATTAACATTTTTACATTTATTTCACAAAGTACTTTTCTTACAACAACCCTGAGGTAGGTAGAAGCATTATCATCTTCATTTTATGTATGAAGAAATGAATATTTAGAGATGATAAGTGACTCGATCTCTCCTATCCATATAATAAATAACTGACCCTGGGATTCAAACCCAAGTCCTTTGACTCTAAATCAGATTTTAATGACTGCTCTACACTGTTTCTCTTCTGGTGCTTAAGTCCATCACATTTTCCATTCTGCCACATTTGTGTCCAACTAAGTAGACAGAAAACAGAAACATTAACAGAATATACAAATATAAAATGTTTTCTGTTTGTTTTTAGGCTAAGACTTAATGCATTAGTTGTTTAAGTAGAACTGAAGCTTATATGTTGGAAATTCCAATATGTGATGTAAAAGTGAATGGGCAAGCCCCGTCTTTTCTGGCTATTACATTTTTAATGACTTTGATGTGTTTATTTTACATGTACTTTAATTAAATAAGTTGAATTTAGGAAGGTCAGAGTGAGAAAAACCTGTATTCAAGTCCAATCTGACACATACTGACTGTGTAACTGTCAGCAAATCACTTAGTGCCCCAGGCAATTTTATGTGAATTGTTTCTACAATTCATATTGTCATACGGGTCAGTGAAAAAAATTTCCTCACTGTCAATTTCTAGCATAGATGAAATTATAGACTCAGATTTTTAAAAAGACACACATTTATCTGTATGATGCTCTTTTTTAAAAAACATATCCATAATAGTTATGTTGTGAAAGAAAACAGACAAAAAAAGTTCAAGAAAAATAAAGTTAAAAAAAAATATGCTTCAATCTGTATTCAGACACCACCAGTTCTTTCTCTGGGGATGGATAGCATTTTTCATCATTAAGTCCTTAGGAGTTGTCTTGGATCATTGTATTGCTGAGAATAGCTAAGTCATTCACAGCTGATCATCTTAAAATATTGCTGTTACTTTGTACATAGTACATTTCACTTTGCATCAGCCCATACATATCTTTTCAGGTTTTTCTGAGAGCATCCTGCTCATCGCATAATGCTCTTTATTGATGAACGTCATGTATTTACCAAAATTATTATGTAGCCAGCACTGGGCCAAGCATCGTGATATATGTTTGTAAGTGATTCTTCAGTTGGTTGCTCCAAGACAAAAAAACCATGTATATTACTCAAAAGTAAAGTAGTAGTTAAATTAATACCAATTGAAATGAAATCTAAGAAGACTGAAATAAGTTCAGTATTATTTCAGTTATCTTTTAAAATATATCTTGCTAATTTCAATAAACGTTGTAATACTCGTATACATTGCCCCTTAAATATTTATTGTTCATTTAGTCATAGTTTGGATAAGGATCCCTTTTCTGTGACTTTATATAACTTTATATAGAATTATGTGATTTGAACTCTTAGACCTAACAGATTTTGCAGCTACAGTGAGCTAAGCTGATCAGTTCAGCATTAATATGGTGTGCCCCTGGGATTGGGGCCTGCCAGGTTGCATTAAGAAGGTCAAGTTGGCCCACAATGAAAATAGATTTTACCATTCCCATGAAGATCAGAGTGGCATCAGGCCCAAAAGTAGTCCCAGCAATTCTAGCCTGGGCTATATAGGGAGACCTAGTCTTAAAAGCAACAGTAAAAATAAACCATCTGTACTCATTTGGAACAACTCTGTATTTTTTTATATCAAAATTCCTTTTCTTTTCATACCAAGCTTATCTCTTTTAGAACTCTTGTTTTTTAAACTTGTAATCTTTTTAATGACATAAATTCTACTTAGGGCTTATCTATGCTTAATCTCATTAGTCATCAGAATTTCTTTAATTTTTAATTTGTTATTATTTAATTAAATTTGACAAACTAGAACCAAGCATTGGAGAGAATTTTCCTGCTTTGTACACTATTATATTTTAGTAGTAGAAGGATGAGGGGAGGGATGATAGAAAAAATATAAAATTCTTTTCGTTTGAATTAACTCAGAATGCTTTTCACAAAGTATGACTTGGACTTCTATGTGAGTTGAACATACCCTTAGAATCTTGCTGCAGTACCCTAGACTTGTCTAGTGCCAACTGGCTTTCTTGCCTTTCCTTGTATATCTCCTGTTATGCTTTTGCACTGCCTCTCTCTCATGTCCGAAATGCACTCCTTTCTCACCTGCACCTTTTAGAATCCCTAGCTTCCTTCAAGACAAAGCTCAACTATAGTCTTCTGCAAGAATCCTCTCTCAGTTCCATACTTGCCCATTCTCCATGTCCCCAGCTGCTCGAAACTTCCCTCCCTTCAGTTTACACTGTAAAAAACAACTTATTGACATGTTGTCTACTATGTTGGAATGTAGGGACTGTTTTTGCCTTTCTTTGTTTCTCTGTTGGTTAGCACAGTACCAGGCAGGTAATAAACATTTAATATTAGTCAACTGAATTCTTTGGAATTTGGATTTCCTGCCTGAGGTTGGGCACTAGTATTGGGGGGAGTTTCAGAGGAAAATTACTAAAGATGTTTGGGAAAGGCTTCTTGTAGAAGGTGGGTCTTTACCAGAGACTTGAGGGAAGCCAAGAGAAGTGAGAGAGCACTAGGCACGAGGGACAACCAGTGGTCATTAGTAGCCTATTCTGTCTTCCTTGCCTCTAAATCTTCCCAACTTATCCTTCACACTGCTGTCCACCTAATCATGCTAATGCAACTATAGCACCTACCTCACACGATTGTTATCAGGATCAAATAAGATACCATGTGATTTGATCATATGCTGATGTAGAGGAAGCTTCTTCAACTAAGGGGAACACACAGTCTCTACATTGTGCTAGACTTTAGGTCCTAAGAAGAGATGACAGAACCAAGCCAGTCTTCCCCTTCATCTTGCTGAAGTTCACATGAAATTCACAGGCTGAAGCTGAGACAATTCTAAAAGTTTTAGGAGGATAGTAAAGAAGGCTCTTTACCTTTTCCCTTATTAAATTGTATATATGTTTAGGCTTTTTTTAAGGGCTAACCTCTGTCCCTAGAAAATTGAGAAGTATGTTTGTAGTTGATTTAGGTTAAGATCTAGTTAGATGACTTATATTTGGTTTTTGATTATTCTTTAAACCCGCCCAAAGAAACATACTAGTTAAATTTATATAGCTAACCAGTTTTGAAATTTCATCAATGATGAGATACTATTTATGACAATTTCTTAGTAAATTAAAGAGTTTGAATTCTTAGCTCTTTGTACAAAATCCGAGTCATTTTGTTTTATGTAATTATTTGTTTACTTTTTCATAGGAAAATTTAAAAGAAAATCTAATTTAGTGACCCAAAATTTAGACTTCAAAAATCCTTAAACAATATTGTACCATACCTAGTTTTTTAGCATTATAATTTTGTGTATGAATATGTATTCAGACCATTTTGTGGTTTGTAGATTTTTTTTTAATCTTGTTATTTAGTATAAAACTGTATGCTAAGGTGCTGCTTTCAAATCTCATGGTCATGAAGGGAAGGAAAGGGAAGAAGCATTTATATAGCACCTACAATGTGCCAGGTACTCTGCTAAGAGCTTTTACAAATAGTATCTCATTTGTTCCTCACAACAACCCTGGGAGGCAGGTGCAATTTTTATCCCTGTTTTACAGATGAGGAAACTGGAACAAATAGAGGTTAAGTGACTCGCCCAGGGTAACTCAGAGAGTAAGTGTCTGAGGATAGATTTGAACTCAGGTCTTCCTGACTCCAGGCCCAGTGCTCTATCCACTATACTACCAGTTGCCTTGTAATACTTCAAGAGAACCTCTGCTCTTTTTTATCTACAGAATACGGTCTCAAAGAAAAGAGACATCAGTTAGTATCTCCTCTGAGTAGTTAGTAGTATTAGAAGTCACTGATAGGAAGTTCTCAGATGAAAGTGTATACAGAGGATCAGATGGAAAATATATTTGTAGCTTTCCAATGAATTCACATCTTCTGAAATGATTTTAAGTGGTGGTAAGAGAGATGTATTGTTCATATGCAAAAGTAAATCACTGAATAGTAAGTGGTGTTGTTTTATGAGAGCTCTCTCAGAATTGTAGTTTGTAAGCACAAATTTTATTATCAAAGCTAATTACCAAAGAGTTCATTTAGAATCTTTTTACATTTTGCCCATTTCAATTAAGGCCCATTAAATTAAATCTTCCCAGAATTTTTCTAATTCTAGCTACCAACCACAATGGTAAGAAATATGAACCATCAATTTTATTTGTTCTTGGAAAGGATTTTGAAAATAAAATCTCAAGTACTTTTATTAGCTCTTTTCAATTATTTAACTTCATAGAATATCAGATTTCATTAAAGTGTGAAAAACATCTTTGGTTTCATGAGACGCTAAATTATGGAGCAACTAATAGCCTCATTCACCTGAAGACTGTTTTCTGATAAACCATTAGTAGACTAGGAATTCTAACCTGAAATCTTCAAATTCGCTGAATTATATTTGAGATTGGCACAATTATTGATAACTGTTTAAAGCATTTGAGAGAAAACATTGAAACATCAGGGCCATAAATGAAGTTACCTTTTTGTGTATGTGTGTAGTATATGTATTCATACATATGAATATAACATATTTATGTATTTGGGGTTTTTTTGTAGTATATATATTCATACATATGTGTGTATGTATTTGTGTGTGTGTGATTTCATTGGTATAGGAAATTTCCAATAAGGAAGCTACTTCTACTGATGTAAATACCACCTCAGACACTTGTTAGCTGTGTGCTCCTGGGCAAGCTGCAGAACCTCCATGAGTTTCACTCTCCTCATGTATAAAATGAGGGGATTAGCCTTGATGACTTCTAAGGGCTCTTCCTGCTCTAAGTCTGTGGTCCTCTGTTTATTGATGCGAATCTTTTAAGGCCAAGGTCCTGTCTCACCTTTACCGTGCAGATGACCTCCCTAGCCCAGAGTAAGCTATTCTTTCTTTCAGCTCCTATAGTACTTCGTGTTTGTACCATTCATTTAGCACTTAACATGTATTACCTTTTATTGTTAATTATCTTTTCACATTTATGTCTTTCAGAATAGAATCTGAGCTTTTTAAAGGTAGGGACTGCCTTACACTTTTTCATCTCTCATAGCACGTAACGATGTCATGAGATTCTAGATCTACAACTGGAAGGATCTTTGTGGAGGTCATCTAGTCCAACCCCTTCATTCTATAGGTGAGGAAACTTGGACCCGGAGAGACTGGGGCTGTCACTGATTTTCCTAAAGTGTACACGTAGGAAGGCCAGGATTTGAACCCAGGTTTTCTGCCTCCAGAGTAGATGTATTTTTTTTTTCAATGTAGATGCTTCCTTCTTTTCATTTATTTTTCATCTTAAGTCATGATTCTATTTGGCTTATATTTGGCGAAACCAATACAGTACTTCCTTATAGTTCCTGAAGTTACTGTTCTTGACACTAAACATTAACAGTGCTAAAAGTAGTATTTTCCCTTTATTTTTGAAAACTCATCACCAGAAGGTTTGCCATAGTCCAGCTTAGGAAGACATCTATTCTGGTTTAACAGTCTGCATCAGTGAACATACACTTTGCAAATAGTAGAAACTCAGGTAATGATTGATTTGACAGTCATTTATTCCTTTCCTTGTTTTTCAATGAAGAGCCTTTTATCCCACCAGTATATCTGTCTTGTGCTTAGTTCTGCTCTCTGTCTCCAGTGCTCATCTTTTTTGTTGCTTGACAGTCAAAGCTATTTTTTTAAAAATTACAATATGCACCAATTTTAGCAGGATTCAAAAAGAAGACTGCAACAGTGTGGTTTTCTCTGCCGTACTTCTTTGCTTCGATTGGTGATGCATTACCTCCAGTGATCCTCTGGAGTCACATTGTAATTTTTAAAGGAGAAGACAAACTGTTTAATCAGCTTGGAATTGTATGGACCTTGACGATGTGATTTCTTCTGTGTTTTATTGATATAATTTTTAAAGATTTTACTGCCATTTCTTAGTGCCTTTCCTATCCCACTAGAAACCACTTTTGTAATAATGAGTATGGTTAAAGAAATGAAACCAACTCATTGATTATATCTGACAGCATATGCCTCAGGGAGATGATTCTCTTTGGAAGTTATCTTGTAGCTGTACTTTAGGTCATTTCAATACTTACAGGTTCTGTGTTTTTGTCAGATCTTTACCAGTGCAAACTATAGCCCTTCTTTGACATATTTAATGGTCTTTGAAAGGGACTAGAACTGAAAAATTCATCAACCTGCAACCACACACTGATGATCAGCTTTTCTGAATTTAGCTAGGCTGGTTCTCAGGCAACGGATATTCATTATCGTGGCATACTCATGTTGTTGCTCTACTTCAAAGCTTTTGAGAACCCTGACTTACTCCCCGTCATGATGAGGTATGAGAGTGGTACTTGAAGGGAAGCACTTATCTTCAAAATGAAAAAAAAAATACCCTTTTGTTTCTATCTTGTAAGTATATGAAGATTAATTGTGTTAAGTGTCTAAGAATCTTAGACATAAATGTTTTCTGTACAGCAGGTAGTATTTATGCTTATTATAACCAGAACTTTAACAATATGTATCTTCTTAGTAACAAATCATGCTGGCATGTGAAATCCAAAAAGTGACCTGCTGGCTAATTACATTTACTTGCATCGTTATTAAATTCAGTAAATTTACCTAGGTGATATTTGCCTACATTTATAGATATTTAAACATCTTGTCAAATTCAGAATATGGTATTGATCTATACAATCTATAGTAGAAAATGAGATTTCCAGTGATTTTCTCATGTTAACTGACCAGGGGACTAAAAGCAGTAAGAAATAGATGAGAAAAGCAGTGCAGGATAACTAAGCTGTTTACCATGAGATTGGAAAACTCATACCCATTCCTATAAGTATCCTCTAAGAAAGGCCAGATATGGATATTAATTTAATTTTAATATCATCTGATAAACATTGACTAAGCATGCTTTTTGAAATGACTAACTTTCTAATCTGCCTTGACATTTCTTTGGGGTGCTGCAAACAGTGATATATTGGTAGTATAAAAAATGTAATTTTTTTTAGTCAAGGAGATTTTAGAATATACTGTGGAAATATTTTAAAGTAGAGTAGAAGATTCTCAGTTTTCATGATGGTTTAGGTACAATAAATTGAATGATCAAACATATGATTTTCTGTTTCTTCGATTCTAATGTGCAATTTCCAAGATAACCCTATTTTTATCATAAAAAAAAGACTTGGTTCCTGTAATTTAGTACCATTAAGATATTAATGTGATAGTATATTGAAACTTTTAAAATATTTTTAGGTTTATAGCATTGACTGGAGCCAAACCAGAGGCGAGCAGCTCGTGGTGTCTGGTTCATGGGATCAAACAGCCAAACTGGTAAGTTAAAGCATTCAGGACAAACAGATCATTTCCCTCAAAAGTCATCCCTTTTAACAAGGAGTAAAAGAAAAAAGAGAAAGGAAAAGAGAAACCAGTTCAGCAAAACTAGCCACTTCAACCAAATGTGACAGAATATGTGGTATTCTAAACCCATAATCCCCTAACTCTGCAAATAAAGAATGAAGGTGTATTTTGTCCCCGCTTCTTCTGACCAGATTAGTTCTGTGGGGTTTGACATCATTGTAGTAGTAGTAGCAGTAGTAGTAGTAGTAGTAGTAGTAGTAGTAGTAGTAGTAGTAGTAG
>NW_020948910.1:12340839-12493496 GCF_900497805.2 Vombatus ursinus | reverse complement strand
AGTAGTAGTAGTAGTAGTAGTAGTAGTAGTAGTAGTAGTAGTAGTAGTAGTAGTTGTAGTAGTAGTAGTAGTAGTAGTAGTAGTAGTAGTAGCAGTTTTTACCTGTATAAGTAGTGTGTGTATATAAATATAATATTTGTATTTGGCTTATAAGAAGAAGTATTTATATAGCAGTTAAAGGTTTGCAAAGTTCTTTACAGATATTATCATTTGATCCTTGAAACAATCTTGGGAAAGAGTTGCTATTTCCAAGTGACTAACTTGCCCAGGATCACATAGCTAGTAAATTGCTGAAGTCAAATTTGAACTCAAGCCTAGTGCTCTGTCCACTGTGCCACCTAACTGCCTCATTCCCCAATATTCCATTGGTAGTCTATTCAAACTAGATGTTGCTTTTTGGGTTCTCTGTACTTGGGCAAATCACTTACTACTTGTCTCAGTTTCCTCAACTATAAAATTGGGATAATAATAGCACCTACCTCCCTGGATTGTCATTGGGATGCAATAAGATAATATTTAAATGCTTTGCAAATATTGAAGTACTATATTAATACTTTGGGAAGGGAGGCACATAACTAGCTTCATTTATATTAAGAATTTTAAACATTTTATGTGTGTGTATAATTATACACACACCCACACACTGTATGTGAAATTCTTTATCTAAATATATCATTCAGATCCTAATTTATTTATTTATTTGTAGTGGGATCCAGCTGTTGGAAAGTCACTATGTACTTTTCGAGGCCATGAAGGTGTCATTTATAGCACGATCTGGTCACCCCACATCCCTGGTTGTTTTGCTTCAACCTCAGGTAAATATGTTGATACTTGTTCAAAAGACATCGTTGTAGTGAATGGCTTGCCTTGTTTTCTCCAGTAGATGGCATTCTGTATCTTACCATCAGGGAGAAAACAGATTTATAGAGGTTTGTGATTATTGTGAACTTCTGTTCTGATCTTTATATTGTTGGTTCTTTTCTAGTACATTACCAGTAGTTACTGTTCCCTAAGGCTTATTTCTCTTTTGACAATTTTGCTCACTACTGATTTTAGTCAACTTGGCTGTTTGACCTCATCCCTGCTTCTGTTACTGTTTTCTTTATTCTTTTGGTTACTACAGACTTAATATATTTCTTCTTTTACCTTGTTTCTTTTGCTCTTGCTCGTGATCATGGTGTCTTGTTTGAATGCTTGGTGTGAAGCAACTTTTTAAATAGATATAGGCAAGACTTTTAGTTGATAAAGAAAATCTGTTTCGGGGCAGCTGGGTGGCACAGTCAATAGAGCACCGGCCCTGGATTCAGGAGGACTTGAGTTCAAATCCGGCTTCAGATACATAACATTTACTAGCTGTGTGACCCTGGGCAAGTCACTTAACCCCATTGCCTAGGCCCCCCAAAAAATCTATTTCTGTACATATGCCTAAATTGTGTATTATTTTAAGAAGAAATTATAATTGAACTTGAAAGCAGTGCTAGTATGGTAACCTAGAATATGTCATATAGTTTAAAAATCATTAGAGCTAAGGATGTTAGATATTTTCACTCTTAGTTAGGAAAATGTAAATATTCAAAAAAGGATAGGTAACATTTTAATTGTATTACATATATATGAAAATATAATGTATAAAATTATTTGTGTTTGGTTATAACAAAAATTTTAAAGGAAGATTCAACACAGTTCTTTTCTTGGATCTACCATTCCACTTTAAGGTTTAGAAAGCATTTTTCTCACAGCAGCCCTGTGAAGTAGGTATTGCAAATATTGCCATCATCTCTATTTCATAAAAAAAAGAAACTGAGTTTCAGAAAAGTTGAGCTTCTTGCCCAATGTCAGACATCTGCCAGGTGGCAGAGAGTTACCCAAACTTCGATCTTCAAGTTTTCAAGTGCACCTTTCTTTATTCTTCTAAATGTCCCTGAACCAATGTCAATCATTGGCCCGGTAAATGACAACTTTTTACTGATGTACTGAAGTTTTACTCCTTAAAACTTGGAACACTGACTCTCCCTTCTCCCTGTGTCCTAGTACTTTTCCATATCGGGTCATAGTCTAGTTGCTGTACTGAGGCTGTAGATATTTTACTGGATTTGGATTGAGAAATACTGGCATAAACAATTTATTGAATTGCAGGATTTGGGACTAAAAGGTACCTTAGGGGTGGTGATGGTAAGATGTAGAGTGTTGTTATTCAACTATCTTATTTTGCAGATGTTATTTTTAGAGGTATGCTTCCCCAGATAATAAAAACCTTCTTCTAACTGAGCACTTTTACACATATTATCTAATTTTTCTTGAAATATGTTAAATAGATTATTATTATTCCTGTTTTACAGGTATAGAAATGAAAGTAAAGAATGAATGATTTAGATATACAGCCAAAGGCAGGGTTACACTAAAACTCAGGTCTCCTCAACTCTGTTCACCAGATCATGCTACTTCATTAGACATATAATGAAGATAAAACTTGTACTTATACAATGTGTTCCAAATAAAAAGTATTATTAGATTTGCTTATTAGTTTGATAAAAGTAATAGTTTCTACTGTAATTTTCATCTTTATTAATTTCAGGGCAGTAATGCTTTTGCATTCCATTTTGGAGCCTTTAATTTAAAATGTTTAAATGGTCATATATAATCAGAAAAAATTAAGCTCATTAGATCTTTGTAGAACCTTTAAAAAACCTTTAACTCTAAGCTATTGCAAATGAGCCCTGATTGTGAATTTGAAATATTTTCAAGTTACTTCAGAGTAATCTTTTTCTATCCATCATTCTTACTTTGGTATCAAATCTTATCTAAGATTTTCTCATCCAATTAGTGACTGATTAGTACTGCCCCCTCCTTTTATCTAATGTTAGCATCTATATTTAAGCAGTAGGTGGAATAAGAGTTATCATATTATTAACTCAATATTGAATTAATTAGGGTAGTGAGACCCTCAGTGCCCTTGGTTGTTGGATCACTTTGGCCTGACAATCAGTTTTGCTTGCCTTTATTTTTGTTGTTGCATAAAATCTCTTCTACTTCATTATTGGATTTCTTTTTCTTCTTCAGTGACAAAAGTAATAACTGGCCACGATTTCTAGATGCAGGTAGAAGATATTCAGGCATGGAGAACTACAAGTGAATTATAGACAAACAGATATTGAATTTTAACTAATTCTGCTTTTTAAAATCCAGTATCATTAATGAGTGATTTTTTTAAAGTCTTAACTATTGTAGAGACACTTATTTTAAGAAATGTCTTCTCATTATGGAAATGAGCTCTCTCTCTCTCTTTCTCTCTCTCTCTCCATAAATATGTATGTGTATATATATATATATATATAAAATATGTATTTTTTTTTTTAGGCAATCAGGGTTAAGTGACTTGCCCAGGGTCACACAGCTAGTAAGTGTCAAGTGTCTGAAGCCAGATTTGAACTCAGGTCCTCCTGATTCCAAGGCTGGTGCTATATCCACTGCACCACCTAGCTGCCTCCCAGTATTGCTTTCTTAACAGGATAAATTGTTTATTGTGTGTGTCACCTTGTTTTATTTCTTTTGGGACCAATGATTAATTATCAATCATTATACAAAGACAAAAAATAGCGAAATAGTCTCTGCCTGCAATAACTTTTATTCTGTTAGGGGATTCAATGTGTAAGCATTTAAACATATAAAAAAATAAATACAGTGAGATTTTGTGGGGAGATGTACTCACAGCTGGAGGGATTAGGAAGGGGTCCCCTTTAGAAAATGTTGTTTAACGTGAATTCTGAAGAAAACTAGGGGTTCTAAGAGTCAGAGGTGAGGAGGGGGAGGAGGAGGAGAATTATAGGAATGGAAGGCAGCCTATGCAAAGGCACAAAAGTGGGAGATGGAATATCGTGTGTGAGTAATAGCAAGGCCAGTGTGTGGCTGGACCATGGAGTGCATGAAGAGTAGTGAAGTGTCAGAAGAGGTAGTTTGGGGCCAGATTGTGAAAGGTTGTAAATGTCAGATAGAGATATATGTTTTTAAAATATATATTTGAGCCAAAGGGGATTTTATTGAGCAAGGGAATGATATGGTCAGATCGGTGCTTTAGGAATGTTAATAGAAGTTCCACTTTACTTCTTATACTGGAAACAACTTTATTATTATTATTGTTTTCAAATTCAAAAACTGCATTAATTATAGGTGCTTTGTACATAACCACCTTTACCCCTAACATCAAGATTTTTTAGGGATTGACCCAATAATGCATTTTTTTTGCTCTCACTTTTCTTTCTTTCAGCCTTTTGCTTTCTTTCTAATCCTCGGTCATTCTGTAACATAACACTGAACTAGGCAATAGGATCATAAGATTTAGAGCTTGAAGTGGCCTTGTAGGTATAAGTTGGAGTTATACTTCTATTAGTATTAATTCATGCAGTTTTGAAATGAATTAACCTTCTGCTCTTATGTATATTTGTAAGTTTCACATTATTTTGTGATTTTATTTGAATATTAAATGTTAGTGAACAAATCAGTTTTGGCATTATTTTCAGGCAATTCTTACATATGTTAATTGGTGAATGTTTCTGGGAGGTCCACAGTTCAATTCTCTATCGAAACATTACTTGATTGATTCTGTTTTCCACAGAGGCATAATTATCTTCAGTTATCTAGTGAAATGTCCGAATAATACCAACAGGGGGATATTAATAGTTCTTAATAATCTGGAATAGTTTGATATTAAAATAATTTTATTAATATAGAGCTTGTCTTTAGCTCTAAAGCTACTAAATCAAATGAGTGATTTTAGGGGCCCACAATGAATTCTTGCCTTTCCATAGAGCCATCAGAAAGATTGTATTAAATGTGTTTCCATTTAGAGTAAAACTGGAATGAATCGTCAGAGAACAACTTTTGGCAATTTTCATAACTAAATAGATTTAAGAGCTTAGTTTTTTGTTTGGAAATCCAATTCTCTGCCTCCGTTTCCTCATCTGTAAAGTGAAGGATTTGGATTAGGTTAAAAAAAGCTCCTTACTATCTTTAAGTCTGTGACCCTATGGCATTGTGCCTATTGGCACCTTAGGCATTGTTGAGAAATAAGTACAATTTTTTTGGCTTAGCTGTGTGATACTGTTCTTAGATTACAGTTATGTTTTACAAATAAAAATAGTAATTTCTTCATTTGTGTCCGTAAGTCCAGATTCCTATTCTAATAGTGACTAAGTTTTATATAATTTAACAAAAAATTATAAGCTAATGCCACAATGGTTATTTAAATGTCAGGCCAGAATCATGTGTATTAAAAGCTCTTTATTTGAGTTGAGTCATATGCACCTTGTCTTTTCCCATGTATCTTTTGTATAGCATGGTATATGTAATGTTGACATTGGATTGAGAAAATGGAACATTTAGCTGTGACTCAAGAACAAAACCTCAGCAGAATTTAATGACTTGCATGTTGGGAGTTTCCAATATGATGTCAAAAATTCTTTTTAGATCACCTATACGGTATAAATAGCACTTAAGAAAAATATCCTTTTAGTGAACAGAATTCTTTGTTGTTAAATAATAATAGAAAAGATATTTTATGACATTGCTCTGATGGAACCTATTTGTTATGAAAACTGACTTTAATACTCTAAAATTAAGGAAAAAAGAGATTGTTTGATGACAATCAAGAATTGGTTCTATAAATAATTTATTTTGTTCTTTTTTCTTTTTGTTGTTTTCACTTGAATCCGAGTTGGGGTGTGGCAAAGTCATATCACTGGCCATATGATTTTTAAAAAATTCATTAGAAAGTTTGTTCATGTAATTATTATCTTGAAGTAATGACATTCATCATGGTGGTTAACAAGCTTTTCTTCTTTAACATTATGGCTAAATAATAATATCTCTCCCTTAGCCACTGTCCTTTTCTGTTCCTTCTTTTTACAACTCCTTTACTAAAATAGTGAGAGAGGAAAAGTGTAGGTTTTGATTGAAGTGAAAGAGTTGACAGAATTACGGATTGTCAGAATTAAAGGGGATCTAAAAAACCATCTTTTTTTGTCGATACATCTTTATCCTTTTTAACGTTTGAGAATGAAAAAGGAATGATAAAGAGGAACAGTCTTACTTGATAATTTGGGATGAGAATGGCATTAAAGGGTGGTATGCTTGTTGGGGGTTTTGTTGTATATAAACTATATATGTTTTGTTGTATATAAAATGTCTACATTTAGGGGCAGCTGGGTGGCGCAGTGGATAGAGCACCGGCCCTGGCTTCAGGAGGACCTGAGTTCAAATGTGACCTCAGGTGCATAACACTTACTAGCTGTGTGACCCTGGGCAAGTCACTTAACCCCACTGCCTAGCCAAATAATAATAATAATAATAATAATAATAACAATAATAATGATAATATAAACTACATTGCTTAACTTGATAAAACTCAGATGATTTAGGAAGAGTTTTTCCTAAACTTTCACATCTTGAGGATAGAATATTACCTAGCCACTTTTTTCTTTTTTCTTCCTTCTGCTTTTCCCCTCTCCTCCCTCCACTAAAAAAAACAAAACAAAACAAAACAAAAAACTAAATCAAGTGCTTTTTCACTGAGGAAGAGCACACTATTTGACTAGTTAGGAAAATGGCACACACTTGGTAATTTGAGAAAATAAAATTGCCGAATTAGATAATTTTGGTATTTCTTTCCATTACACATTTAAGGAATGTGATCTTCAGAAGATGGGAAGCTAGGTGTCAGGGAGGATAGACCGCTGGCCCTTGTCTCAGGAGGACCTGAGTTCAAATCTTACCTCAGACACTTGCTAGCTGTATCACCCTCAGTAAGTCACTTGTAACCTCAACTGCTTAAGGGGAGAAAAAAGAAGTCCTGTTGCACATTAGTGAGACTTAGGGATGTTTTCCTATTTTATGTAATGGGAAAATGGAAAACAGCTCAGTTGAATTTGTTTTTGATTGATTTGGTTTTTACTGATCTGTTTTGATTGCAAGCTCTGAGGGAGCAAGGCTTAGGTTTGTGTGTTATTTTGTATATTCTGTATCCTGAAACATTGTTCAACCTAACATTTATAATGACTTTAATAGTCCTTTAACATCATCTATGTGAGTACTTCCTGCACTAGGGCAAATCTCAATACCAGGACACTTCATTCAATACAATTCTTGTCTGTGACTTTCTGAAAACCTTCATTTTGGAACAACCGACATGCTGGAGGCCTTCCTTTCGTTCTTTTTACATATATGCATATACATACACATATACATATTTGTCCCCCCCCCAAAAAAAACAACAAATTATAGAATAAATGAAAAAAATAAAATCCCAACCTCCATAAACACACAAAGCAGCACAAAACTTAATTGTGAATTATTGTACATATATTCTGATATTTGCTCATTGACAGAAGAAACAAATACCAGTTGCACTATTAATTTAACCAAGGTAGCACCAGTTTCACCCATTATATTTACAGTTAGTTTCTCCAGTTTGATGTCTTCCTTTCTGTAGTTGAAATAAAAGTACATGCTATTCACTGGTTCTTTTTTTTTTCAGTATGTGTCACTTTATGTAAAGCCTCCCATATTTGTTTAAATACTTTATATTTGTTATCCTTTGTGGTACAATAATATTCCATTATACTCACTGCCACAGAGCTTATTCATTCTTCAATTGGTAAATATATAGTTTATAGATTTTGTTATTACAAATAATTCTACAGTGGCTATTTTTGTATAGATTAGCCATAAACTTCCTTATGGTATAAACCTAAAAATATGGTTGTTGGGTCAAACAGCATGAACATTTAAGAACTTTTATGGTATAATTCCATTTTTTTTGTTGTTCAGACTTAGGATTTCCCTGTGTGAAAATAGTCTCTATTCATGCAGATCAGCAACTTAAATGCAACCTGCCTATGATCTTACAGCTACTAAGTGTCAGAGATAAGGTCTGAATTCAGGTCCTGATTAATGAGTGCTGTGTTAGTAGTCCACCATATCAGGCTGGTTGATCCAGTCATACTTTACTTTACCTTTTGTCATCTTTTCAACAGTTTCATTGCTTCTCATATCAGAGACTAGGCCCTGGATAACTTAACCTTTTCAATTTCAGATGACCCACCCTTGTTCCCCTGAAGTCCTGATTGGTGGGTACCTCATATTTGACCCATTATAATGGGCCAGATGCTGTAGCCATGCTGGACTTTATTCCTCTGACATCTTCTGGACAGCTTCCCTGCTGTTATGTGTACAGTATACCCTTTTAGATATCCCTCTCCTTCCCAGTTTTGGAACCATCATCAAATCATTGCCTCATTCATTACCATCCTTTTAACATCTCCAACCAAAATACCCCTCCTTAGCCATTACTCCCCTAGTTGTGTTGTCTTCTCCTATTAGAATGTAAGTTCCTAAAGGACAAAGACCATCTTCACTTTTGTAGTTGTGCCTTCAGCTTAGCACAATGCTTGGCGCATAATAAGTGCTTAATGAATTTTTTCATTCACTACTGATTCCAAGTGAAGCCCTCTATCTACTATATCATGCTACCTCTCATTATTCCATACTACTTAAAAAAAAGCTCAATCTGTAGTCTAATCAGCAGTGAATTAGTATGCTTGTTTTTCCACATCTCCTCCAGCACTCAATTTTGTCTTTCTGTTTTGATGGTTAAAAAAAGAAACTTGGAGTTATTTTAATTCTTATTTTCCAATTATTAGTGATTTTGGACACTTTTCCAATAGTGATAATTTGTGTTATTTGAATTGCCTCTTTGTATTCTTTGACATCCATCTATTTGAAAATGACACATTTTTATAAATTTTTGTTGGCTACCTAGATTTAGATATCAAAATTGTTTCATAGATGCTTAATGTAATGTTTTCCTCCAATCTATTACTTTTCTTTTAATTCTAGATCATTGCTTTTATTTATCCTAAAGCCTTTTTGCTTCAATTCTAAATTTTTTATTTTTGATTATATAAAAATTTGCCTTTTATTACTTGTTGTCATAACTTATTAAGAGTTTTCTAGTAATCCATTGTTGCAAATTTTCCTCTAAAATTTTTAATTTAATTTTTTTCTCTTTCTCCCTCACTGAAGAAAAAAATAGAAAACTCTTGCCACAAATACAAAACAAAACAAATTCTCATATTGGCTGTGTCCAAAAGATATATTCCTCAATCTACATTCTGAGTTTATTACCTTTCTGTCAGGAGGTGGGTAGCATGTTTCATCATAGGTTCTTTGGAACCTGTTAGATCAGAATTTTTAAACCTTTAAAAGTTTTACATTTTTACTGTATTGTTACTGTATACATTTTTCTCTTGATTCTGTTCACTTCACTAAACATTAGTTCATAAAAATCTTCCTAGGTTTCTCTGAAACCATAGTTTTTATCATTTTTTGCAGCACTGTGGCTCTTTGTTACCACAAAAAGAGCTGCTTCAAATAACCCTGTGTGTGTGTGTGTGTGTGTGTGTGTGTCTGTCTGTCTGTCTGTCTGTCTTATTTTTCTCTTTCTTTAATCTCTCTGCGGTATAGGCCTTATAGTGGTGTCACTGATGGTTATTCCTCATTCAGTGACTTTGGGGATATTGTTACCTATCACTTTCTAGATTGGCTGTAACCAATTCAAAGCCCCATCAAGCTGTGCATTGAGGTGACTGTTTTCCTTTTGTGTCTCTAACATTTGTCATTTTCCCTTTTTGTCAATTTTGTCAATCTGGTGGGTATAAAATGTAACTTCAGAGTTGCTTTAATTTGTGTTCTTATAATTAGTGATTTGGAGCATTTTATTCATATGGCTGTTTATAGCTGGAGCAGAATTTATTATGCTTCAGCTGAAGCAAAGAAAGCAGGGATAGCAATCATGATCTCAGACAAAGCAGAAGCAAAAATAGATCTAATAAAAGAAATAAGGAAGGAAATTATCTTTTGCTGAAAGTTACCATAGACAATGAAGTTATATCAGTACTAAACATATACACCAAATGATATGGCATCTAAATTTTTGAAAAAGAAATTGAATAAGTTATAGGAGGAAATAGATAGTAAAACTATACTAGTGGAGGATCTCAATTATCCCCTCTCAGAACTAGATAAATCTAACCAAAAAATAAACAAGAAAGAAGTTAAGGAGGTGAATAAAATTCTGGAAAAGTTAGATATGATAACTATCTAGAGAAAATTAAATGGGGATAGAAAAGAATATACCTTTTTCTCAGCAGTTCATGGCACCTACACAAAAATTGACCATGTAATAGGACATAAAAACCTCATAATCAAATGCAGAAAAGCAGAAATAGTAAATGCATCCTTTTCAGGTCATAATTCAATAAAAATTACATTCAATAATGGACAATGGAGAGATTAAAAAATTAATTGGAAACTAAATAATCTAATCCTAAAAATTAGGTGGGTCAAAGAATGAATCACAGAAATAATCGATAACTTTATTAAAGAAAATGACAACAATGAGACAGCATACCAGAATTTATGGGATGTAGCCAAAGTGGTACTTAGGGGAAAATTTATATCTCTAATTGCTTATATTAATAAAATAGAGAAAAAGCAGATCAATGAATTGGACACGCAACTAAAAAATTAGAAAAAGAACAAATTAAAAATCTCTGATTAAACATCAAATTGGAAATTCTGAAAATCAGAGGAGAGATTAATAAAATTGAAAGTAAGAAAACCATTGAATTAATAAAACTACAAGCTGGTTTCATTAAAAAAAAAACCATTGGCTAATTTGATTAAAAAAAGGAAAAAAAAGAAAACCAAATTACTAATATCAAAAATGAAAGGAGTGCACTCACCACCAAAGAAGAGGAAATTAAAGAAAATTGTTAGAAACTATTTTGCCCAATTATATGCCAGTAAATTTGGCAGTCTAAAGGAAATGGATGAATATCTACAAAAACATAAATTACCCAGATTAACAGAAAATAAAATAAATAAGTCAGTCTTAGAAAAAGAAATTGAACAAGCTGTCAATGAATTTCCACAAGCAAATTATACCAAACATTTAAAGAATAATTAATCCCAATACTATATAAACTGTTTGGAAAAATAGGCAAAGAAGGAGTCCTACCAAAATCCTTTTATGACCCAAATTGGTGCTGATACCTGACCAGGAAGGGCCAAAACAGAGAAAGAAAATTATAGACCAATTTGTCTAATGAATATTGATGCAAAAATTTTAAATAAAATACTAACAAAGAGATTACAGCAATATATCACCAGGATCATACATTATGACCAGGTGGGATTTACACCAAGGATGCAGGGCTGGTTCAGTATTAGGAAAACTATCAGCATAATTGACCATATCAATAACAAAACCAACAGAAATCATATGATTATCTCAATAGATGCAGAAAAAGCCTTTGACAAAATACAGCACCCATTCCTGTTAAAAAACATTACATAACATAGGAATAAATGGAGTTTACCTTAAAATGATAAGTAATATTTATCTAAAACCATCAGGAAACATTATCTGTAATGGGGATAAGCTAGAAGCCTTCCCAATGCAATGAGGGGTGAAGCAAGGATGCCCATTGTCACCTCTAATATTTAATATTGTACTAGAAATGTTAGCTATAGCCATAAGAGAAGCTAAAGAAATTAAAGGAATTAGAATAGGCAACAAGGAAACAAAATTATCTCTTTGCAGATATGATGTTATACTTAGAAAATCCTGGAGAATCAACTAACAAGCTACTTGAAATTATTAACAATTTTAGCAGAGTTGTAGGATCCAAAAAAGAATAAATCATCAACATTTCTATGTATTACCAATAAAGTCCAGCAACAAGAGATAGAAAGAGAAATTCCATTTAAAATAACTGTAGGCAATATAAAATACTTGGGAGTCTACCTGCCACGACAAACTTAGGAACTATATGAACGCAACTATAAAACACTTTTCATATAAATAAAGTCAGATCTAAAGAATTGGAAATATATTAATTGCTTATGGGTAGGCCAAGCCAATATAATAAAAATGACAATTCTACCTAAAGTAATCTATTCAGTGCCATACCAATAAGACTATCAAAAAATTATTTTATAGAGCTAGAAAAAATAGCAAAATTCATTTGGAAGGGCAGAAGCTCAGGGATATTGAGGAAATTGATTTAAAAAAATGTGAAAGAAGGTGGTCTAGCTATACCAGATCCCAAACTGTATTATAAAGTGGTAATTTTCAAAACAATCAGGAACAATCAGAAATAGAGTAGTGGATCAGTGGAATAGATTAGGTACATTATAGTAAATGACCATAGTAATCTAGTATATGATAAACCCAAAAATCCAAGCTTTTGGAACAAAAACTCATAATTTGACAAAAACTACTGGGAAAACTGGAAAACAGAATGACAGAAACCATATATAGTATATGCCAACATCTCACACCATATACTAAGATAAGGTCAAAATGGGTACATGATTTAAACATAAAGGGTGATACCATAAGCAAATTAAGAGCATGGAAAAGTTTACCTACAAATTTGTGGATAAGGGAATAATTTAGGACCAAAGAAGATATAGAGAACATTACAAATTGTAAAATAGATAATTTTGATTACATAACATTAAAAAGTTTTTGCACAAACAAAACCAGTGCAACCAAAATTATAAGGAAAGCAGAAAACTGGGGGGAAATTTTTCCAACAAGCTTATCTGATAAAAGCTTCATTTCTCTAATATATAGAGAACTGAGTCAAATTTATAAAAATACAAATCATTCCCCAATTGATAAGTGGTCAAAGGATACAAATAGGTAGTTTTCAGACTACCTAAGAAATCAAAGCTATCTATAGTCATATGAAAAAATGCTCTAAATCACTATCAATTAGAGAAATGCAAATTAAGACAACTCTGGGGTACCACCTCACACCTGTCAGATTGGCTAACGTGAGAAAAAAAGGAGAATATTGGATGTTGGTGGTGATGTGGGAAAAGTGGGACACTAATGCACTGTTGCTGCATTGTGAACTGATCCAACAATTCTTGAGAGCGATTTGGAACTGTGCCCAAAGGGCTGTAAAACTGTGTATACCCTTTGATCCAGTAATACCACTGCTAGGTCTATATCCCAAAGACATCCAGAAACAAGGGGAAAGGACACATTTGTATAAATATATTTATAGCAGTCTTTTTGTGGTGGCTAAGAATTGGAAATCAAAGGGAGGCTTATCAATTGGGGAATGGCTAGACAAGCTATGGTATATGATTGTAATGGAAGATTGTTGCGCTACAAGAAATGACAAACAAGATGATTTCAGAAAAACCTAGAAAGACTTACATGAACTGATGCATAGTGAAGTGAACAGAACCAGAAGAACACTGTACACAGTAACAACAATGTTATTCGATGAAGAATAGCCATTCTCAGAAATACAGTGATCCAAGATAATCCCAAAGGACTAATGATGAAGCATACTATCCGCCTCTGGAGAAAGAACTGATATTGTTTGAATACAGACTGAAGCATGCTGTTTTTTCACTTTCTTTCTTTCATTTTTTTCTTTTATTCAAGTCTTGTACAAAATGACTAATATGGAAATGTTTTACATGATTGCACATGTATAATCTGTATTTGATTGCTTACTATCTCAGGGAGGGAGTAGGGAAGAGAGGGAGGAGGGACAGAATTTGGAACTCAAAACTTTAAATAAAAATGTTAAAAAATAAAGATCCCTATCCTGTCCTCACTATATTTTTTTCTTTTCCTGATTAAATATATCCCCAGTTCTTTCAGTTCTTCCTCATATGATATAGTTTTCAGACACCTTTTTTTTTTGTCTTGATCATGCTATTGTCAATATCTCAACTTTATCAATTGTCAGTATCTCAGATTGATATATTGTCAATATATCAAAATGGAACATAGTATTCCAGATACCTGACCAGTACAGAAACTAGGAAAAATGTATTTTCATGAATTCATTTGTGAGGAGGAGTAGCAGTCCTAGTAGTGAAACATCCATCCCTTGGTCGATATTAGTACCCTATTTCGGCTCTGACCCAAAGAAAAGAGTCCTATATTTTTACTCAAATGGTCCATCCTTGGTTTTTGTAATTTGAAAAGTCGTAGCCAGTATGTTGTATGGTAAAGAATAATGTTTGGAGATGAGCAATTTAAAGATAGAGTCAGATGTTTTCTTGGCACTTTGAAGATATACATATAAAAAGGATATTTTTTTTTCTTTTTTATTTTCTTGTAGGACTTGTTCTACTTAATTCAAGAGGCCAGAACTAAGAGAAATGGGTGGAAGTTGCAAGAGGCAAATTTAGGCTTGATACTGGGAAAAATTTTCTGAAAATTAGAACTCTCCAAAAGGGAAATGGATTTCTTGGGGTGGTGTTGTATTCCTTTTCATTTGAGGACTTCAGGTGAAGGCTGTGTATGCTTGTCATGTATATTATAGAGGGGAATTATTTTTATGTGTGGTTCTAGTAGGTGGCCATTGAGGTCTCTTCCATCTCTGAACATCTATGATTCTATAAAACTTTCAAAGGAAAGAAGTGATTCTGGCAGTGAAAAAATAAATTCATGAAAGATCATGGCTATCATACCTAGAAAGTTGGCAACAAAGGAAAGTTGTTGCTATTAAAGTCAGGAAAAGTAGAGTGATCAGGAAAACTGCCTGCACTCAAACTTCTGGTGACCAGCTATTGACTAAGTACAGACCAAGCCCAAAGAAATGGAAAATTAGGTAGTTCTTGGGTGGGCCCTTGTGATATTATATTATAAAGTAGAATTTAAATATTACTTAGCTCTAGATAGTAGCATCAGTGCAGAATTTATGTTTTAAAAAAACATTTGAGAAAGGAAGTCTCTCTGAATTATATATAAATGATAAACTATCTTTTGAGTCATGAAACTGAATTATTGCTGCTAAAGACTCCATATAATTTCATATGTCATAAAAATGCCTATAATTTTAGACTGTAGTAGTTAAAATAAAGTTTATTCTATTGCAGGAAAAAATCAAGAGTATGTCTCTTATACATCTGGCATTTCAATTAAATTAGCTTATTTAAGTCTTCCTCTTGTTAGACCATTTCACAGTACTACTGTAATGGTTCCTGATGTACTCAATCTTATTTTACCTACCTCTTACCTAGTGATGTAAATCAGTGGTTTTATTTTTCCTTTTAACAGTCTTCCTTTTAAATGGTGTGCTGTGTATTTAAATACATTTGGTTTTGATGTCAAAGGAGGCTATGGTACTGATTAGATAAGATGGGAATTTGGGTGGGCACTACATCATCACAGAAGTTTGATAAATGTCTGGCTGACAATGAAAGACCAGACATCTGGAAAATGTGATTAAAGAAATGGCATAAATAAAAATGTCCTGTTGGCTAAAAGGGTCTAGTGAGTCATTGTACCATTTGGCCAGAAGGTCTCTTTTCTACCTGGAGAACAGTGTTGATAATAAGGTGCCAAATACACTGAGCAGAACCTACTGTAACATAAAGTAAATCTTTTCATCCCAGTGACCATTCATTAACCCTGTGCAGAGCAAAGAATTAACTTTTGCAACTTCACTATAGAAAACATTCCTTTCAGATAGTCACATAATTTTTGTGCTTTTAAATTAATTAGAAGAAAGAAAACAAGGAATGGCTTATTTTTAAAAATGCACAATATAGCATTAATGGAACAGTGTCAGTTCTATTTTAATGTCACCAAATATGAGTAGTAAGCCTTTTTAGCATTGTGGTCGTACCATGGAAGTTGAGGAGAACAGTCATTTTTCATATCCTAAAAGACATTATATGTAATGTTGTGTTATGGTTCTTTGAATCATTAAAGTACCCATTACATTTAGCGATGAGGGTGAGTATAAGCCCACTGAACACTAAACAGTGTTTTCGTTTTAGCTCTAACACATTTTGTTGTCTGAGGTATAGTGTTTATTTCAATGCAGCTACTGAATTCTATTATTGAGTCAGTTAATTGAGTTATTTTCTATATTCAATAAAGAAATTAGTTAATATGACCAACAAAGAAGGGTTTTGTGGGTTTTTTTTTTTTTTGGTAACTAAATTCATCAAAAGAATACATCAAGAGTCATTGTAAAAAATTAATATGCTTCCTTCTCTTAATCTTTTGGTACTAGACTGTTTTTGTATGTTTAGTGATAGATATGTTTATATATTTTAAACCGGCACATTTCACATCCTGTCCTGCTGCCATCCTGTCCTTTAATTTCTGTTCCTGTTTTCTGTAACTACTAAGGTGATGGAACAATTTTTTACACACCTTTAAATACTAACAAAAGAGCTTTATGGTTAACAAAAAAAAAAAGTTTAGAAGATTAGTAACTGTTTCATTAACCGTATGTGGCTCCTCCTAGAATTTTAGTTAGAGGCCCCATGTCTGAACATAGTTTTGGTGGTATTGATTGATTATACTTGCAGGATCCTATAGGATTGCAACCAAACACGTCGTCTTGAATTCAAAGACAAGGAAACAGAAGATTGAAATAATTGAGTTGGCTGAGCTAAGATTCATGAAGTCCCAGCCTGAATTTGAATCATTGAATATTCACCTTTGCTTGTCCGTCTTGTAGAAGAAACTCAAAATGTGGTGGGCTGCCTTCTGCATAACAGGACTTGAACAAATATTTGTTGGATTGAGTTGACATCTTTTGACTGAATCCAATGCTTGACATCTTTTGGGAATTTAATATTAACAAGTTCAAGAACATTTGCTGTATTTCCCATGAGTAAAAGCTTAAGTAGTAGTAGAAGTAATACTTTATTATTATAGATATTTAGAACCAAAAGTTATTGAACTATTTGAATGAAAAAAACTATTATATGAACTAGTTAACCTGAGTTTTAATAAATTCATTGGAAGATAACACTTTTCTTACTTGGTAAGGAGAGGTAACATAGCGTATTGAATGGAAGGCTGAACTTTAAGTGAGGAAGACTTGGGTTCAAATCCCCACCCCTAGACACTTGTTATGTTACACTGGAAGTCAACCTTTCTTGATCTTAGCTTTCCCGTTTTTAAAATGAGCATGAAAATACCTGTTATACTTAGGAATAATATTGTTGGGAGGCTCGAGCGAGATAATGTAAGTAAAGTGCTTTGCACGGTTTACGGGGTTTATATAAATGTCAAACCTTATTATTCTTGTTATTATAAATTGATTTCCAGTGTTTTTGAAATGCATTGATCATCTTTGACTTAACATAAAAATACTGTATCTAGTTTATATCATTGCTTTGAATGCTGGCACACCAGGAAGACATTTTAAAAGACTCTCTACATGTAACTAAGGAGTAGATACATTAATATTAAAGATATTATACTCTTGATTGTACTCTTTCCAATTGCTTTATTCACAGTGGATATACTTTAGCCTTGAATGTCATTTCTATAATTGCCAGAAGAATATTTTTTGTGGTGTTACCCCAGCATAATTCATGTAGGGAAGCCTGAAACGGATGTCTAATTTTACAAGCTGTCAGATTACACGAAAGATGAAAAGAGCTTTTAATTTCTATGTATGCTTGCCAGATCTGTAGAGGATTTTGTAAAGTACTTGCTGAGTCCATCTCATTTTATGACATATGTACTAGATTGTCATCACTAGTAAAAATAGTTTAAATTTTTTATTTACAAAATATTAAAAAATGTAGAGTAAGACTTCATGTGAAAGATGACTTTTTTAGCTACAAAACATTGGTAATTTATTTTTCAAATGTAACAACATAATTCCACAGTAAAAGAGCTAATTTATAGATGTTACAAATCTGAACTTAGTACTGAAAATAAAATCCAAACTGAATATATTACCAAACATGAGAAACAGAATTGCTTCCACATTTCATATTACATCAGAAGGAATGCCAAGTACGTAACTATACGTGCTCTAGTATTTTGCAGAACTGCATAATACCCAGTGCTTTAGGAAATTGTGCCAATATTGTTATTGCTTTTGTCATTGAGAACTGTCAAAACTGCCAATAAGCCAAAGACACATATGGATTCCTACTTACCTCCATTAAGACAAAGTTAGATAATGTATGATGAGGGAACTCAAGCTAGGGTCCTTTCCAGTTCTAAAATGCTTTGGCAACAACCTTAATGACCTTAAGCATGATACAAATATCATTTGTTATTATTGTTATTGTTACTGTTACTATTATTATTATTACCATCACCATTTATTAAGTACTTTGTGTAGACCAGAAGGAAGAAGTCTGTACATTACGTATAAATACACTCAAATCATAGAGTATCTACCACCATGCAACAATTTATACTTTATTCATGAATTTTTAGAGGAAGTTTTTGCTGGAAGGAAGGGTATAGACCTAATGACACACTTGTGCAATTTACATCACCGTTTTATAGCTAGATTACTATAGTTGTTTTCAAGGTGATTGATCTTCCTGCTCACCTTCTAGAGTTGACCTTGTCTGCTTTTACCAGACGGATCTTCCTTAGATACCACCAATCAGTAAATTATTTTAGTTGCAGGGGAGTGGGAGTGGTGGTGGTGGTGGGGATGAATGCATAGGAAAACTATGGTAGAATATGGTAAATGTCAAATGATTCGGGTAGATTTTAAGTTTTAAATGATTTCTGAAGAAGTGATCAGCAGAATAGTTTATAGTTGCCCACTATATCTAAACCTGGCTATAACCATGTTTCACTTCACTTCATTCTCATTTCTTGCCAGTTGCCTTCCTATTTTCCCCTTGCCAGTTCTAGAGCCATAATGAATACTGCCAGTGCTGCTATGGCTTAACTCACATTCCGCATGAATTTCCAAACCAAAATGTCTCTCCCAGGCCATTTCTCTCCTATCTGTGTACTATTAGAATGTAAGTGCCCTAAGATTAGGGAATGTCTTCATTCTGTACCTGTATCCCTAGTGCATAACACATACTTGGGACATAATAAGGGCATAATAAGGGCTTTTTTCATTTATTCACTCACTATACAGTGTCCCAAAAGTCTTTGGGCAGTTTTAAGCTATTAAAACTTTAAGCTATTAAAAAAGACTTTTGGGACACCTTGAACATTTTGCATCTATCTCCTCTCCTCTCAAACCATCATCACCCTAGTTCAGTCTCTTATCACTTCTCATGTGGTCTGTTGAATATTATTCTAATTGGTCTCCCTGTTTTCATTCTGTCTCTGACACTTTTTCATTTCAGTTGAATACCCATGTTGGTTTTCTGCTCAGGAAGCTTTTGCCTCAAGACTAAAATACAGACTCCTTTGTTTGGCTTCTTAAACCCTTCACAATCCATCCTTCCCAGTTTATTGCAGCTTACTATTTTTCATGCAAACTGCCTTACTGGCAACAGCCAAACTGACTTACCTGCTATTAGCCACACACAGCCACCTTTGCCACAGAATCTCCAGCTTCATTCAGAGTTGAGCTCAAGTCCCATCTCTCCCCAAGGTCTATTCTCATTTCCTTAGTTACTAGTGAAATTACATAGTTACTTCAAGAAATTAGATTGCATATATTGTGTGTACAATTCACTATATACATGTCTCATCCTCCCCATATATTCCTCCCAACAGAGTGCAAGTGCCTTAAGGATAGGGTCCATCACATGAAATGAGTGCTTCTTCAATTGAACTATTGAATTATACACTGTATATACTGCTATTCAAAAATACTTGAAGAATTGAGCTTGATATAAATTGCTCTGTTCACTAGAGTTCTTGTCTCCTCTTATTAGGGAAATGTAAAATGTATGCTAAAATGCATTGTGTTAATTCATGTAATTTGAAGAAGTTTTTCCTGCAAAGTTTTGTTTTAAAACTTCGTTGGATTAGTGATTTTTGTGTATACTTTATCATTACAGATTATAGTTTTTCAAAGCCTCCTTATCTCATGTGATTATTAACCAAATTCACTCATAGATCTTCCTTTGAGAATCTGCCTAATGTGTTTGAGGCCTTCTTCTTTGTCTCTTTACATTTCATGACTGCTAGTGCATCACTTGAACTATCTGTCCGTCATTCTTGGGACGTGACCAATTCTTTCCCAATCATGTTTCCTTTATGATGTTCCTTATACAGTTTCTTATATGTATTTGAAAAATTTGCAGCTGATTTGCACCCACTATAGGTCTCTATCTTGTTCTTTGGGTTACCTGCAAATCTGATGCTTTGGAGTTTGTGGTATCTCAAGATTTACAATCAATACAACATTGCCTAGAGAAAATGTATGTTAAAAATGAGTTTTTATATTGGGGAGCAGCTGGAGATGTTAAAAGCACAGTACAATTTTTCAAATGCAATCCAGCCTGCTCCTTTCGTGATACTTAATTATGGATCTATGTATGGATCTATAATGTGTATGACATAATATAGGTATGAAGAGCTGTGCCCATTTGTAATTGGGCAGGAGGCATCTGCCCAATTGTGAACTACTCCCTTTATCTTCATTTAAGTGCTTTGAAGAGAAAATATTATTTGCTTATTTTATGTGAGCTTTGAGAGATCTCCAGTATTTTATAAAAGTTGAATGTTTCGGTATTTGGATTTTGTCTTCTCTTTACTGAGAAATCTCAATGGAAAAAAGTAGGAGGCAGAATAGTTGTTTTAGTGAAATTTGGAGTACAGTATTGTTAAGTGAAGTTAGAATTTTTTTCTTTTTATATATCTTATTCTTAAGAATTTCAGGGTAAGGAAAGATAGTGTACTCCAAATTTTAAAAATACTCTATAAGAACTTCCTGTAGTGGCCTAGTCAGGTAAACTGTAGCTTTGAAAGCCCAAAATTTTCATTCTCAATTCTGTATTGGGGAATGGTTACAATCCCTTTCATATGTCTAATAAAAATTAATATCAACTTGAAATTTTATTGGTTTAAGCACCAGCATAGCATTTTCAGTATCAGAAATAAGAGTAGAATGAAGCAGTGTAGGTGTTTGAACTTTTTACCTTGAGGAGGTAAAAGGAATATGATCCAGTTGGACTTAGGTACATAGGTATGAAAGATCAGAAAAGGATGTTAAATATGTTAAAAATTTATGTCTTTTACTTATGTTATATTATATATTTATGATATTCTTAAGTGAAGACCCAGTTTATAAGTTTGGGTGCTTCCCCAGGCAGTTAAAGAAAAAGAAAACTTAATGAAGCGAGTTTCTTCCAATTTTCCTCTCCCATTGACTTCGTAATAAAGAAATGAAAAATATTAAATGAATTTTTAAAAGTTTATCAAGGAAATTTTTTCCTTTCATTTTCAAGCAGTTCCTCCTCTACACATGCTTGAGCAGATCCAGTCTGTTACTAAAAATATGTGGTTGTATGTACATGCATGGGTTGTTATTTTAAATGTTAAGTTGTTTAATAATGTTATGTTGATATAACTGAATTATTACAAAATTAACTTAAAGCTTCTTCCTATAGCAGTTGAAGTAAGGGCTCCTTGAGTTTGAAGAATTTATAAATAAGAGAACTTGATCAGTTTCTCCTACCCATTTCAGTTGCTTCATTTGTCTGCAAAAGACTCTCCAAATGAGTAATTATGTAGTAATTCAACATCTACAATAGAGAGAGGAAAAGTAAACCAACATACGAGGCTTATGTATCCAGATAGATTAATTAAAAGATATTTTGTACAGCCAAATGAGTCCTCCAGAATGGGATACTTCTTTTTTGTTTAGGAAAGGTTCCATTTTTGTTACGTGTTAAGAGATGATTCCTCCTTTTTTGGAAGTTCCAGAATGATGATTGATGGGTAAGCAAGGTGTTATCTACCTCTGATTCCAAATCTGCTGTAGCATCTTTGAGTTCAGGAATTGGTTGGGGGAAGAGGGAATGAGAGTGGGAAACTAGATATTATCTGACTTGCTACAGACTAGCAAACAAAGGGAGCATAGAAGGGGATTATCTTTGATCCCAGGTGCTATGGGGCTTTTTGGGCCCAGATAGACACTTACCTTTGAAGTTATTGTTATACAAAGAGAACACCTTCTTGTCTGATTTTAGGGGTGAAAAAAAATCAGGGACAATTAACAAGTGAGAAACCAAAGGACTTAAAAGTGACTTATGATTTTTTCCTCTCAGAATTCTACTTGCTAAATTCTATCTTAGATTCTTTATGGAGATGAGAAATAAAACTCCACGATACAGAGATGCTAATAAGAGAGAAAAACCTTACTTATTAATATAGATATGTATATGCATGTATATATTATACACCAAACACTGTCACTTAATTTGCACTCCTTGTGAAAAAGACTAGCATTTGCAGTTACAAAATGCTGAGGAGCAAAGTCATATCCTCATACACATAATAAAAAAGGGGTACAGAACTACAGAGACCTATGTTAGGGAAGATATTGAACAAGTTAAAATTTTGTTGGCTGGCCTATAAATATTGTTTTCTTTTGAAATAAACACTACATTGATTTTTAAAATGAGTCTTTAAAAAAGAAACAAAAAAAATCCAAATTGGAGACTTCAGTGCTTTAAATAATTATTTAGATTTCTTTAACATCTATAGTAGGAAGAAAAGGTTCTTATTCCGTATGGTATATATTCCATTGAGACTTGGTCCTTGACTGAGTGCTTTTCAATTGAATTCCTTCTCATGTTGTATTTATTACATGATCTTTATAGTGGTTTGCTGCATGTGATTGAAAAATACAGATGGAAAATTTTTCAGGTTTTTTGGTGATTGCTGAATTAAAAGCATCTTTTAATGCCAGTTTTTCTTTTAGTGTATGACATTATGACATCATTGAGATTGTGTCTTCAGTAGCTTAGAACAGATAGTTTTGTGGTTGTGAATTTTAAACCCTGTACAGCACAAAATTACCAAACTTAATTTAAAGCTGTACTGTGTTCTAAGTATTCTGTCTTTAGCAATGCTGTTTCTCATTTATCTTTTCAAATCATTAGTACTGCACATTGTAAATGTTCCTGAAAGCTTTGTTTAGCATTGATTATGTGGTTCTTGTCTCACATTACTTGTGGGGATGAGAATAACTTTTAATCATTTGGTGTTTATTGCCTTGGATTGAGAATTGTAGTGCAAAAGTGTGTGTGCCCGTGTGTGTGTATGTGTGTGTGTGTGTGTGTGTGTATTTATTTATTATGTCCTTTAATGTGACAGTTTTCTTCAAGTCTGAATCAAGTGTAGCATACAATTAAATTTTCCTCATGTTCCTAGCTCAGGAATCAGCAAGAATACATTGCTTAATTATGTTCCTACTAAATGTCAAATATATTAGTATTAGGAACCTAAGGAATACTCATGTGTTTGGTACATAAACATCTCCTAAAATGTTGAGACATAAAGGCTGTTGGATAAGGGGGAAAGCACTGGATTTGTTGTGAATGAAGGAATGAAACATTTATTAAGCACTTGCTGTGTACAAAGCACTGTAGTAAAAGACCCCAAGTCTAGGGTCTACTGCTTCCTATTATGTAACCAGTAACTTCTCCGAGCTTTAGTTTCCTCTTCTATAAATTGAGGAAAATCTCTATGCTACCTACCTCAAAGAGTTATTGTGAGAATCAAATGAGATAATGGATATAAGGTTTTGTAAATCATGAAGCAGTATGAGGCATTCTGTAACTGTCAGCTAATGTTATAAGCCAAATTCCTTCCTTCTGTCCTGGTGACTTGCCCCTGAAGTCAGTTAGCATTTTGTCTTCCCACAGCTGAGCAGAATGAACCTTTAAAAAAAATAACTTTGTAGGGATGTCGAATCATTAACTTTAAGATTGTGTAACCTCACTTTTTCTAAGAAACAAAAATGCTACATTGCCAAAGGTCATTTGCTTTGACTGGCACTTAAAAAGATGTTATTCAGGATGCCTAGGAGATTATCCCTATTTTAGATGGACAAACTCTTATCTGCCCTGATCAGGAAGGTCATATACAAGTCTCAGAAAAATGACATCCTTTGGTGCTCAAACATTTGCACAGTCCAGACTTGGGGAAAGAATATGGAGATTCTCAGTGCCTTTTGTATTTCCCCGAGGGAAAAATCTTCTCTTATAGATTCAATCATTATTCTGTTTGACTTAATTCTGATTCGATTTTCCTGCCCTTAATAGATCTAAAACCATTTAGGTTCATTTATTTTTATATATTAAGGAGATAATTCACTGAAGAGAAAAAAACCAATAATGGTAAATCAAAACCGTTTAGGGTTGAAGTGATCATCATTGACAAATGTTGATGAGTATCCATTGAGTCCTGATACTTAACCGAGTGCTGTGCCCTTTTTATGGATGAGAAGTAATTCATTCTCTCTCCTGTTCCAGGGGATCAGACTCTAAGAGTTTGGGATGTGAAGACGTCAGGAGTCAAAATTGTGATTCCAGCTCATCAAGCAGAAATCTTAAGCTGTGATTGGTGCAAATACAATGAGGTATAATATACTAAACAGTGTGAACTTTTCCTAATAGATCAATCTTTATTTTTTAAAAATAATTTTCATCATCATCTTTTACACTTTTACTGCCTTCATTTAAAAATCTTTCTGTCCCATTCATCTACTGAAAATGTCATCCCCTTTTTCAAAGAATAAAAAAAAAGTGAATTTTCAAAAAGCCAGTTCAGCAAAATTAATACATCAACTGAATCTGACAGTATATGCAACATTCTGCATCCATAGTCTCCCCACCTCTGCAAAGAAGAGAGGAAAGTACATTTTATCATCTCTTTGAGGCCAGCTTGGTTGTTATAGTTGTACAGTATTCTGAGTTTTGGTGGTGATAGTGGTGGTGCGGTAGATGTTATTTCCATTTACATTGTTGTGTACCTTGTGTATATTTATTTCCAGTTTTTACTACTACAAGAATGCTACTGTAAATATTTTGGGCCAATTAATTCATAGCTCTTCTAGTAGGGTATTTTTGTGTTTGACTTTCTACAGCCCTAGAACGACTTTTCTTAACCAGTGAAAAGTTATTTGCATTCTAGATCAATTTTATTTCATTTCTGTTATGGAGACCCATGGATGTTTAGGTTAAATTTAATCACTCTGGTTTCTAATTGATGTTCGTGTGTGACCGGAATTAGCATTAGTAGGATTTAAGTGCACACAGCTACAGACAGAAAGAGAAACAGATAAATGCTCAAAAGTTTAACAGTATAGGATTATTTTGGTTGAATGACTTTATGATTTCTGTAGCATCCTTTCCCTCTCTGGTCTGGAAATAACTTCTCTTGGACCTTGGTTAGTACTTTGCATTTCTATTATACAATTAATAGTAATATTATTGTGTTATAATTATTTGTGAAACTGTCATGACTTCATACTAGATTGTAACCCCATTAGGATCTAGATCTTGTCATATCTTTCCCTATCCTGCTTACCCTGTGCCTAGCATAGTGCTATGCACAAAGTAGGTATTTAATACATGTCTGCTTAATTGAATTAAATTTGTTGCATTTTCTCCCTTCCTTCTAGGTCTCCAAATTTATATTACTTACTGCTTTGTTTCTTTTCTTGGATTAAATTTTGATTCTTTTCTACTTTGCTATTCAAACTATTGTTTCACTTGTAATTTGTTTGTCTTAGGTACTTACTTTTAATTTTATAACCCATTTGTTTTAAAATTTTCTCTTTGTCTTGTTTCATTACTGTAACCAAGTTCCACTCTTTTTAAAGAAAGTACTATACTTTTTATATAACGATATCAAAACAATTTATAGTCATATAAGAAGTATCATTTTTTATATTTTTATTATTATTGCACTTGATTAGAAAAATGCAAATCTCAACCTTGAGATATCATTTACACCTATCAGATTGGCTAAAATGATTGAAGGGAAAGCAACAAATATTGGAGGGAATGTGGAAAAATTGGGACACATTCATTGTGGGTGGAATTGTGAATTGATCCAACCATTTTGAGGAGCAATCTGGAATCATGCCCAAAGAATTATTATATTGCCTATACCCTTTGACCCAGAAATACCACTACTAGGTCTATTTCCAAAGATGATTAGGGAAAAAGGAAAAGAATCTATAGAACCTATATGTTATAAAATATTTATAGCAGCTCTCTTTGTAGTGGCAAAAAACTGGAAATTGAGGGAATGCCGATCAATTGGGGAATGGCAAGTTGTGTTATGTGATTGTGATGGAATACTACTGTGCTATCAGAAGTAATGAGCTTGATGATCTTAGAAAAACATGGATAGACTTGAATGAAATAATGAAGAGCAAAATGAGCACAGTAGTCTTTTTTTTTTTAAGAATAACTTTGAGCAAATAAGTCATTTTTACTATTATAACTATCCAAATTAACTACAAAGGACATATGAAGGAAGACGCTGTCTGTATCCAGAGAAAGAGCTGATAAATAGAAGTGTGTATAGAATGATTTTACATATCTATGTCTATATCTATACACACACACACATTTCTGTCTAATGGTAGCCATCTCTAATGGGAAGAGGGGAGGGAAGAAAAAAAGGGGGAAAAAAAGAAATTTACGTGATAACTTTATTATATATTTAAAAGGAACAGCAAGTTGTACATAATAGATTTGCAGTTTCATGTGCAATCATCTTTTTTATTGTACTGTTATGGAAATGCTTGTTTTAATCCTTAAATTAAAAATAAAAAAAGAAAGCACTTCACACACGTACACACACACACGCACACGTGTAATTCATACAAAACTTCAGGTAATTTCACGAATCAAAGCTGAGGATGCTAAATTGCAACTTTTTTGTGAAATTGTGATGGGGAAAATGTGTGTGTGTGTATTTATACGATTTGCACATAGTCTATTGAACTTTGCCAAACATGGAAATGATATATTTCTCCCACCCACTTTTAGATTCATTCTTGTTAATTAAAGGAATAAGAACATTGTTTTCTCATAATCTTATGAATGATTAAGGGGAAAAAAATGGATCAAAAAATGAAGTTTTGTTGGATAACAAAACTTTATCTCAATAAAGATATTGACTTTGCAGACTACATTGAAAACATCTTACACTGTAAATTAATTTTCATAATACTAAAATCAAATTGGGAAAAAAACTGTTGCTCTTCTGGGTTCTGTAGTAGATAGATGCTGGTGTTAGATTATTGATGAACTAAGTGGATGAGCCTTATATTTCCATTCCTCATGCCAAAACTCTCCAATTTACTAGATACTTGATTGTCAGCAATAGGAACAGGAGACCTTTAATGCCTTTCATGTTAAAATTAAGTTAATTTTAATTGTGGTTTTTTTTTCCCTAATTTTTTTAGAATTTGCTGGTAACAGGTGCAGTTGACTGTAGTTTAAGAGGCTGGGACTTAAGAAATATACGTCAACCAGTATTTGAACTTCTTGGTCATACCTATGCTATTAGGAGGGTGAAAGTAAGTCAGTGTGTCTCTTAAATCCCTTTCCTTAACACTTATTTTAAAATTAAAATACTTTGTAAATGCCTGGCTACGTATTTATGTTCAAGTGTTGGCTGCCTTTAATTCTTATTATACAAAAATTATGTTATTGACCTCGAGGGCTATACGGTTAGTTGGAAAGGCTATTTACAGAGTTATCAAATAAAAGAGAGTTAAAATACATTCAGAATACTCTGTCTAAGAAGGGAAATGAATGTGTGATACAAATTAGGGAGGTAAAATAATGAAAAAAAATAAAGTTCTGATGCTTGAAGGGGTAAAGTGTGTTGTCTGAACAAAATCAAGTCATTCCCTAAGGCTCCAGATAGTCTAGATTTTAATATTGTTACTGTGTATCATTTTATGCAAAGTGCTGAGGCTTTATAGAGATGGTGTACACAGGCTGTCTGTGACTGAAATTTATAGGAGTTTCTTTCAGTGCCCCTAAGAAATTTGTCTGTGCTCTGGATTACTCTTTCCTGCTATTGGTAGAACTTTGGAAAAAATCTGCCATATGATTGTATGAATTATATTCAGTTTCTGTACTTTGACCTATTTGGTTATAAGGGTAAAAGTATCCTGGTCATATATCCAGTTAGATAATTATGCTTTACATATTTGAAGGCCCTAACATACTTTCAAATGTGTTGTTTAATGTTTTGAGATTTTCCAGGCTAGAGTAATACAGAGTACTACTATACATGGAATGGCACCTGATTTTTTCTTATAATGTTTTAAACATCTGTCATGTCCTATACTTATCACTTGTACTTGAGAGAAATCTCATGTAGAAGTATTTAAAGTGCTGGCTAGAAATGTTCTTTTACATGAAGAGATGTACCAGCAATTAGCTTTTCAGAGGCTACCATCAATCTGTTGAGTTAATTTAGTTATATTTTTAAAAATGTTATTTGGAGGCAGATGTTTTAGATAGAGAACCCATCTTGAAGTGAGGAAGATCCTGCCTCTGACACAGACTGGCTTTGTGACCCTGGGCAAGTCACTGAACCTCTCAGTGCTGTGGCAGCTGTCTAAAACTATAGGTTGCCAACAACCACAAGTGCCAACCTGCATTGATAGAGGGAGTTTTCTCACCTGAGAGATTCCTGGACTAATAAGATTACAAATCTTCCCTATCCCTGTCCTTTTTTGTAACTCATTAATTGCCTTTAACTTTGCAACTTTCACCATTGAGATAAAATGAATATTTTTTCATTATCCATGATGCAAAGATTAAGAAATTACTTTAATGAAATGTTTAATCTTGAAGTATTTGTTATGATACTTATGGCTATAGTATATCTAATGCATTACGGTCATTGAAAATTTACATAGCACTAGTTATATCATGTATTTCAAAGTCATTTATGGTTTTAAATGGACTTTTTTCTATTGAGATTCAGTAAGAGATTAGGGTGAATGTGTACAAATAGTAATTTTTGTTTTAGAATAACAGATATTTAGGAGCATCTTTCCCTAGCAAAATAGTAAACAGCAGACCACATGACTTTTTTATGAAAACATTATGCAAGAAAATTTGACTAGAGGTAGAGAATTTATAGACCAGAATTGTTCTTCCTCTCAAAGTAAATTTTTAAGGTTAAATTAAAGACTAAAGAAAGTAGAATTTGAATTGCCAAAGCAGAAAAACCTTTAGTTAACAATAGTGCTTATGGACATTACTAAAAATGAAATGCTATTATGCAGTTAATCTCAGATTCAGACAGTTATTTCAGTAAGAATTCTCTTTGTTACAGGAAAACAAAAGTATTTTATGAGACTCCCTTAATTGTTAAGTTGTTGTTATTTTTATATATTTAACAAGTGTTTATTCAAGGTTTTATTGTTAGAAAAAATTTTCTTTTCTTTCTCTTGCAGTTTTCACCATTTCACGCTTCTTTGTTGGCCTCTTGCTCCTATGATTTTACAGTGAGGTACAGCAGCTTTTATTATATTGTGCTGTTAAATATCAAATAGTAGTTCTGTTTTTAAATGGTGTTTTTTTGTGAAAAATTATGTTTATATTCCTAAGAGGAAAATAATTTAACCTACATATATCTAGTGTTTGCTCTTTTTTTATAATTTTCATAGTTTAGTCATAAGTAAGGGTAGATTAAAAAGATCCTAAAGGTATTGTCCCAGATAAGAGAATATATTGGGATGATCTGAAGCTTAGGGGAAATAAAGACTTTCCTCTGTAATCAAGGAACCTAAACTTTAGTCAAGTTATCTTTTGAGATTTCTTGAATATGCCAAGTGCCATTTAATATGCCATTAGAGAGACAGATTTTCTTGAAATCTTGAAACCATGGGGGTGGGAATTTTTTTTACTTAAAGAATAACTCGGAATTTGGGGGAGAGGGAATAGAAACCTATCATTATGTTTTAATCCATTTTTACAGAACTAAAGTTATATTTTTAGGATCATGAAAGTGTATTATATATAACTTTTCAGATAGAATTATTTTAGGTATTCTAGACTTAAAACTCTATAGTATAGACATAGTTACAAATCTACTCATTGGATTTGTTTTTAAGTGAAAACTAAGAAGGTTATTATTTTTTAAAATTTATATTTTGTGTGATACCAAGAATATCCAGAAAATGCTCATTTTCTTTTGGAAAAAAAATTGTTGATGTCTTTTATTTTTATATGACCTTTATTTTCAAATGGGTTCCTGCCTTTCACCTTCTCAGAGAGCCATCCTTTATAACAAAGACTTTTTTAAAAGAAAGGGGGAAAATAGTCCACCAAAACTAACTGACACATAACCAAATCTAACAGGATATTCAGTGTTCACACCCATAGTCCTTCACTTCTGCACTAAAGAGAGGGAGATGCATTTTCATATCTCTTCTCTGAGGCTAAGTTTGGTCATTACAATATGTCAGCATTCAGACTTGATTTTTTTTGTTTTTGTTACTGTTTTTTCCTTTTACACTGTTGTAATTATTGGGTATTGTTTCCCTGGTTCTACTTATTTTCTAATGTGTTATCTTTAATCCTAGAGATTACAGTAGAAATTATAATCTGATACTATGTCTTTAAATCTTTTATCCTTCTAAAGCAAAAATCCATGTTCCGTAATTTAAAATTTTTTCTAGTTTGGCAGTTCCAGAAAAAGCTGTTAAGGGAAAAATGAAACAAATATGAAAACCCTATCTTGTACTGCAAAATTGTCTCTTTTTTCCCATTGGTCCTTCTCATGTCATATGTCAGCTTTATTTTTTTTACAGTTGCTTTTATATTATATTTCATATTGTTTTTATATGTTTTATGTCATATATTATTTATAGTATAATTTAAATAATAATTGCTTCTGATTTGTTTTTTCCTAAGCTAAACAGGAATGGTTTCACACAATCTTATAGTTACCTACATAGTTCCCCTTCACCTTCTTAACCAAAATTTGGGCATTCACTTTGGTCTTAGGCAGCTGGTGGCATAGTGGAAAAGAGAGCTGAGCCTAGTGTCAGGAATGCATGAGTTCAGATCTAGCCTCATATGCTTACTAACCATGTCACTCTAGACAAGTTACTTAACCTCTGAAATAGAGACCTTAATAGTACCTGCCTCGCAGACTTGTGAGTATAACTGAGATAATGTTTATAAAACTCTTAGCACGGTGCACAGCACATAATAGTCACTTAATAAGTGCTTGTTCACTTCCCCCCTTCCCTTAGAATCCTTTCTTTCATGATCTGTCTTTTGAGCATGCAGATGTTTTGCTTTAAGACAGGTTGCTCCAGATGTCACACATCCTGCCAGGGCCAGACAAAGTGGCCACTAAAAAGACTTAATTGAAATGAAAAGTGTAAACGTATATGACTGCATCTGTATTGTTTGTCTACCTATCTGTCCCTCTGTCTGTCTGTCTATCTACCTACCTCTAGTTGTTGATGATGAAGCGTACTTCTGTACTCTTGACTATTAGCTTTATCTGGTGTTCATATCCATTTAGTCAAGGTTCGTCTTATTGCTTTTTCAGCTTTCCAGTTCACTCTGCAAAGGAAGTACATTGGTTTTTAACCAAATTAAAATCTGCTATTCATCTCTCTCTTCATACATTAGATTTCTTCATGTTATGCTTGAGTAGGATTTGAAACTGGAGAGTGGCCTTCATGGTGTTCATTTCTTCATGATCATTCTAAATAGTGATGACTGAATAGCGACATCTGACAAAACAAGAAATCATGTGTAACTTTTCAGATGGCAGGACTCAGAGCTCCTAGAAAAACACATAGCAAACACTCGATAAGTGTTTGTTAAATGGAGAGATGAGTGAATGGAGAAAGAGACTAACTTCCAGTAACAATATACTTGGAGGAATTATGGGTAAAGAATTTGGGCACATTTCAGATACATATCAGAGGCAGAGTGCATAGGATATTGTACTTGTAGTCAGTAAATATGAGTTTAAATCCTACCGCAAATACCTTGCAGTGTGGTCATGGGCAAATCACTTTTTCTCAAAGCCTTAGTTTCCTCCAAAAAGTGCTTATACTGTCTCCTCGTAGGGTGGTGGAGAAAGTGCTCTGGGAACCTTAAAGTACTACGTACATCTAAATTTTTTGTCAGAATTAAACTTTGTAGCATTTAAGTTTTGATTTAACCTGATATGAAGATTCTTGGGACATTCTAGTAATGAGTAGTATTTTCTTTGTGATGATCTAGAATACTATTCATGAGCTCTATACTGTTTTGCAAGTGATGGTTCTCACTTTGGTAGTCAGACTTACAGAACATTTTACCATTACTGATTTACCTTTTAAAAGTAGATGAATTTTGAAACTTGAAAAGAAAACTTGTCTTCATTAAATTGTAGCAGGACATAGAGATAAAGCTGGCTTTTTCTTCAGAAATGAGCTTTTAATATTGACATGTGTGCTAGCTACTAAGCTTCAGTTTCTTTTCAGAAATTAGATATAAATTGAGAAGACCAGTAGAAATGTGTTATTACAGTAGACAATCACACTCCTTTGCAAAGGGAAATAAATGGAAAATAAATACTAGTGTGATAGGTGAATTCTCATTTTTTCAAAATAATTAAAGGAGAAGTTACTAAAAGTTTTCCCTTAGGCTTCTAGCCCTTCCTTAGAACTTCTCTGGGATATGATTTTAGTAGTACTTAAAATTTCACGTGAATCCAGTGGTATAGTTCTGTGTGGTAATTACTGAAGGGAAAAGTTAAAGAGGATGACTTCTCATTAGATTTTAAAGCAATGTGATATGAATTTAGTTGAATTTAATCCGTGAAGAATGTATTACATGATTAAAGTGATGTTTATTAATACTACTAAAGAGAAAAGCAAGGAAAATATTTAAGATCAAAGACCTCAAATAACTGTTTTTTTTTTCTAAATGCTAAAGATAATGTAGATGTCAGTGCCAGATTCTAACTTCTGTTAGGTTCTACATAATATATCCCCTTCAAATATAAGTATTTTATAGCCTATTTTAATGGATTTGTTAAACTTAGTTTCAGAACATTGCAGTTAAATGCTTTAACATTAACACGAAAGTGTTAAAAATGATTATCTGAAATAAAAAGGAAACTGAAGACAAAGTTACCGAGCCATCTATGATTTAATTTGCAAAGCTAGCATTTGTATATTAAACCAGGTCACTTGACTTCTCAAAGGTCAGAGACAAGGAGTGATTTACAGAGATGATTTTTATAATAAAAAAAAAAGAGGAATTGGAAAAATTATAGAACCTTTTTTTGAGCATAATTCAATTAGACAAGGCAGGTGACCTAATTAGTTAACTTCTCCCAGACTGTTTTAATCCTCTGCCAGACATCATTTCTTCCAGGTGGTACCTTTTGTAACCAGAAAGTATACTGGGAAAGAACTTGTGGTCAGTGGTTAGCAGTCACACCCCCCCCCCCCAACTTCCTTAGCAAAGTCCATAACCCAACTTGGACTCTAGCTAAAGAAAAAGAAAAGAGGGCTTAACTTCTGGCTAACCTTTCTCCGGCTGCCAGAAAGGGGAACTTGGCCTGTGGTCAAACCCCTTTCTGCTAGAAAGGTAAATTTAGCTTTTTGAAAAACCTTATAATCTTGTGATTATTTTATTCTTTCAAATTATCTGCTATTAAATAATAAAGTCTTCTCAATATATCTATTCACTAAATCGATAGATAATGCAGACTTAAGAAACCATCTAAAAAACAAAAAGAAACTATCCATGTTAGTCTGGAGGGCTATCTCTTCCAAAAGAAAGCAGCCTAATCCTATGATCAAAGTAAAAGTAAATTAAAGTAATCAAAAAGAGCTGATTTCTTTTTCAAAAGATATCAAGGATTTCTTTATTACTGTCATGTGAAATTCTCACATTTTTCTTTTAAAGATTTACCTTTATGCATCCAATAGAAAATATGCTTTAAATTTATATACTTATAGAGTATGTTATTGAATACTTATAGAGTATTCGAAACCGAAATAATAGTGAAGTATAAGACTATAATTTTAATTATTGAGTATGTTAGAGGCAAATAAGAATCCTAAATTTTACGGAAAATGTTGAAATCTTTCCCTAATTAATGAGTTGTAAACTCTTTTGCTGTATTCATTTGAAGATGTCATGCCTTATATTGTTATACAAAGACATGTATAATTTCTGTTGTTGCTGTAATTACTGTTTTCGTTTTCTTTTTCTTTTTATATGCTATCCATTTTCACTCCTCTGTGCTGCCATGCCAGATCTGCTTTGCAAACCATATTTAGTGAATGGTGAGAGAGACCATATATACATTATTTGAATTTTGAGAAGTCTTGTTTTATTGAACATGTCTCCATATTACCTAAGAAGCAAAGAAGTAAGCAAGCCAATTATTTCTAATAAAGTTGAATTGTAAAATAAGATGGCGGGGGGGTGTGGAGCCAAGATGGTGGAGTGAAAGCAGTGACTTGCTTGAGCTGTCCCCCAAACCCCTCCAAATACCTGTAAAAAAAGGTTCTAAACAAATTCTAAAGCAGCAGAACCCACAAAAAGACAGAGTAAAACAAATTTCCAGCCTAAGACAACCTGGATGGTTGATCAGAAAGGTGTATCGTGCCGGTCAGGGAGAGGAGCGCAGTTTGGTGTGGGCGCGCAGGCCTCAGTAAACCTGGAGCAGGCCTCAGAGGACTGAATTGTGGGAAGCTGTGACAGTTTCCAGACTTCTCAACCCATGAATGCCAAAGACAACTTAGAAGGTCAGTGGGAAAAGTCTATGACTGCGGTGAGAGAAGGAGCTAGGTCTCAGCCGCAAGTTTTGAGTGCAGCCTCTGGGGCAGCAGCTGCCTCTTGAGCTCCCGGCCCACAGACTGAGGGGGAATCGAGTGGCTGATCAGAGGGGCATTGCAGGGATCTCTCTGCCAGTGCTAAGGCAGGAATCTCTTGCTGTGCTCGAGCTTGGATCTGGGTCACAGTTCTGAGGGGCAGTCCTGGGGCGAGGAGGAGCGCTGGCCTGGTGGAGCTTGTGGCAGTGGAGAGGAAACACCCCACTCCTTATCATACCACCTTGGAAGAACTGAAAATTTACAGGTCCCTAGAAGTAACTCTGAAAACAACTGTACGAACCCCCGCAGCTTGGGACAGTACATTCTCCACATTGGAAGCAGACTCTTATCTTAACAAAGAGTTTAAAACTCAAGTAATTGGCCAGGATCATGAGTAAGCAGCCCAAAAAGAGTCAGACTGTATTATCTTATTTTGGTGACAAAGAAGATTAAAACATACAACCAGAAGAAGACAACAAAGTCAAAGCTCCTACATCCAAAGTCTCCAAGAAAAATATGAATCAATCCCAGGCCTTGGAAGAACTCAAAAGGGATTTTGAGAAGCAAGTAAGAGAAGTAGAGGAAAAACTGGGAAGAGAAATAAGAGTGATGCAAGAAAATCATGAAAAACAAGTCAACAGCTTGCTAAAGGAGACCCAAAAAAATACTGAAGAAAATAGCACCTTAAAAAATAGCCTAACCCAAATGGCTAAAGAGGTCCAAAAAGCCAATGAGGAGAAGAATGCCCTAAAAAGCAAAATTGGCCAAATGGAAAAGGAAGTCCAAAAGATTACTGAAGAAAATACTTCCTTAAAAATTCGAATAGAGCAATTGGAAGCTAGTGACTTTATGAGAAATCAAGACACTGTAAAACAAATCCAAAAGAATGAAAAATTAGAAAACAATGTGAAATATCTCATTGGAAAAACAACTGACCTGGAAAATAGATCCAGGGGAGAGAATTTAAAAATTATTGGACTGTCCGAAAGCCATGATCAAAAAAAAGAGCCTAGACATCATCTTTCAAGAAATTACAAAGGAAAACTTCCCTGATATTCTAGAACCAGAGGGCAAAATAGAAATGGAAAGAATCCACCAATCTCCTCCTGAAAGGGATCCCCAAAGGAAAACTCCTAGGAATATTGTAGCCAAATTCCAGATCAAGGAAAACACATTATAAGCAGCCAGAAAGAAACAATTCAAGTATTGTGGAAGCACAATCAGGATAACACAAGATTAAGCAGCTTCTACATTAAGGGACCACAGGGCATGGAATATAATATTCTGGAGGGCAAAGGAGATAGGAGTACAACCAAGAATCACCTACCCAGCAAAACTGAGTGTAATCCTTAAGGGGAAAAAATGGTAATTCAGTGACATAGAGGACTTTCAAGCATTCTTGATGAAAAGACCAGAGCTGAATAGAAAATTTGACCTTCAAATACAAGACTCAAGTGGAACATGAAGAGGTAAACAGGAAAGAGAAATCATAAGAGACTTATTAAGGTTGAACTGTTTACATTCCTGCATGGAAAGATGATATTTGTAACTCATGAGACCTTTGTCAGTATTAGGGTAGTTGGAGGGGAAAAATTATATGTATGTATATATATGTAGATAGATAGATATAGATATAGATACATAGATAAATAGAGGATACAGGGTGAGTTGAAGATGAAGGGGTCATATCTGGAGAATAAAATTAAGGGGTGAGAGAGGATTATACTAGGAGAAGAAGAAAGGGAGAGGTAGAACGGGGTAGATTATCTCACAAAAAAAAACAGAAAAGAAAAGGCTCTTACAGTGGAGGGGAAAAGGGGAAGGTGAGAGGGAATGAGTGAATCTTATTCTCATTGGATTTGACTGAAGGAGAGAATAACATACACACTCAATTGGGTGTGGAAATCTGTCTTACTCTACAGGAAAATAGGGAGGGAAGGGGACAAAAGAGTAGGGGGATGATAGAGAGGAGGGCAGATTGGGAAAGGGGGTTATCAGAAGCAAATACTTCTGAGGAGGAACAGAGTCAAAAGAAAGAATAGAATAAATGGGGGAGCAGGATAGGATTAAGGGAAATAGAGTTAGTTTTTCACAGGATGTCTACTATGGAAGTGTTTTGCATAACTGCACATGTATAACCTATATTGAGTTGCTTGCCTTTTCAATGAGGTTGGGTGGGGAGGGAGGAAGGGAGAATATTTGGAACCCAAAGTTTTAAAAACACATGTTTAAAAAAAAATGTTTTCACATGCAACTGGGAAATAAGAAATAGAGGAAATGGGGTACAGAAATCTATCCTGCCCTACAGGAAAATAGAAGGGAAAGGGGATAAGAAAAGGAGGGGAGAGACAGCAGGGAAAGCAGGCTGGGGAAGGGATATTCAGAATATATGCTATCTTGCGGTGGGGGGCGGGACGAGATGGGGTGAAAATTTGGAACTCAAAATCTTGTGGAAGCAAATGTTGAAAACTAAAAATAAATAAATTTATTATGAAAAAAATAAAATAAGATGGCCCAGTGGGTAGAGCACCTGCCCTGGAATCAGAAAAACCTAAGTTCAAATCCAGCCTCATTACCAGCTATGTGACCCTGGGTAAGTCACCCTGTTTTGCGTCAATTTCCTTATCTGTAAAATGAGCTGGGGAAGGAAATGGTAAACCACTCCAGTATCTCTGCCAAGAAAATCCTAAATGGGGTCATGAAGAGTTGGACATTACTGAAAAATGACTGAATAACAACATTATACCGTTTCTATATTGTTTTAAATATATTTATTTTCTTGCCAAATAATCAAAAGACGCAATTTTGACAAATTAGAAAATGTAAGATTTTAAGCCAGTAGTCACAGGATTATACATAGATTTAGAATTGGAAGGGACTTTAAGAGGTAATCTATTCTGACCTCTTTTTTTTTTTTCAAATAGATGAGGAAACTGAGTTCCAGAGATTTCAGTGACTTGCCTGATATTATGTAGGTAATAAGAGGCAAGGCCAGAATTGGAATCCGGGTGTTTTGATTCCAAATCCAGCACCATTTCTATTACACTTAATGTGCCATGATAAAGCAGATAGTTAATTGAGTTAATTGGCCCAGAAGATGGGGTAAATTTTACTTTAAATGCTAAAAAGCAAATTACTATCTGTGACTTTTAAACTTCTAGTGTGTGGGGAGAGGCCAAGGATAGACAGATATAGATGAGTTGTGTAAATCGGCTATATTGGAGGAAATATTCATATTGTTCCATTTGAGTGATTTGCTTTCCTACTCATCATGGCAACATTGTTTTCAAATTAGCTTATCAGTTTTTATTGAGATGGGAGTTAGAAGTAAGGGCATTCCTGATATATCCTTTGATCAAGAAGTGTGGAAAGTTAAAACATTGTTATTTAAAATATGTACACATACATAAATGGAACATAAACCAATGTAACTGGGTATCCAAAAGCCCAATTTTCTCCTAATTTACCATTTAGAGGTATTCTGTTGGTACTTTAATGGACATTTAATTCTGTGTGATTGCTGCTTACATCCTTCTGTAAAATCCCATCAGGGATCTCTCTACACACTGATCTAAAGAGCTCAATCTAAAAAATATTTTGTGTATACCATTGCAACCTCAGGCAGTTTGTTTCGAGTACCTTACTCTTGGTACACGACATACCAAACTTCTTTTTGGTTCATATAAATCTTTCTTGATGTCTTTTATGATGCCACTCTCATTATTGGAAATATATAATACTTTATACACATCGTGCTGTTTTAGAGCACTTCTACTTTTGATTTTTCTGACATTTTGTGTTCTATGAATTTAAGGCTGTATAGCATCACTAGGATAATCTTGGTGTTAAATAAGTTTTTCCTATTTTTCTCAAATCTTATTAATTCTGTGTAATATTTTACTCTTATTTTTTGCCTTTTATTTTTTAATATCTTCAGTGCTTGACACATTGCCTGGAACATAGTAGGTATTTTAAAAATGCTTGTTGATTTGACTCGTACTATATTCTTATATGTTCCTTCAGTTTTCCTTTAGTGTCATCTTTCCACATTGTAGTTTTGTGTTTCCTTAATCAACACTGGGGCAAACAATGCTAACACAAAAAAGACACTGAAAGGTGCTTCTTAATATTTAAAATAAATCAGATGTTTAATGATATCTTTTAAATTAGGAAACAACATACAGAGTTTTAAGATGGTTTATGCTATATAAATAGGAAAAAAATGATCTTAAAAGGTTTCTTGGAAATCTTAAATCAGTATGCCAACCAGAGAAATACCTTTATCTTTGTCACATTTACTGTTATGAGATTTGCCTTTGCAGAGTAAGTGTCTTAACTCTTAAGTGGTCGATGAGCTTTTTTTTATTGGCACAGAGATTTTCATGGGTAGATATTTCTCTTTCCTCCCCTTCCCCACAAAAAAAGGTCAGTCAGAGTAAACAGACAGAAAGTATAGGTGAATATGTACTCTTGTCTCACAAACCTTATATTTCAACTTTACCTACCCCCTCCTTCACCACAAAAAGGTCAACCAAAGTAAACATAACAAACAGCAGGTGAATTTATACTTTCATCCATTTTGTAATTATGACTTTACTTAATCTTTAAGTTAATATTTTAAAATTCATTTGCACTTAATTTTAAAAATGAAACCTTAAAAGGCCTTTCTGTGACTTATGAAATAGTACTAATAACATCTTCAGGAGCTATTTTGGATTTGCAAAATCACAAAAGATCTATATTTAAAATTTTATCCCTATTCAGATAGTTTCAGTAAAAACTTCAGTATAAAATTATTTGCCTTAAGGCAAATAAAGAAGTGGATTCTTACCCCTCATATTGGTAAAAACCTCCAAATTCACATTTGTTTATAAGTAAATTTAACATTTATTGAGCATCTACTCAATATGCAAAATATGCTAGACGAGGGGTGGGGAACCTTCGGTCCTGAGGCCACATGTGGCCTTCTAGGTCCTCAAGTGCAGCCCTTTGACTGGATCCAAACTTCATAGAACAAATCCCCTTAATAAAACGATTTGTCCAGTAAAAGTTGGACTCAGTCAAAAGGCCGTACCCAAGGACCTAGAAGGATACATGTGGCCTCAAGGCTGAAGTTCCCCACCCCTGTGCTAGACCTTTCGGGAATACAAAAATGAATAAGAGAGATCCTAGTCCTTAGGGATCTGATAATTGGGTAACTTGTCAGGGGGTGGGGGCTTGCAGGATAGGGATGGTATGTAGAGTACAGAAAAATCATTTACCTACTTTCCTAAGCATCTGTAAGGATTTTGTTGTACTGCACACATATTGCAAATGAACCTAATTTCTTGATTTGGTAGTTCTTGATTAGGTAATGTGATACACTTCACTCTGATGGTAAAGTCTAGTCTGCAAATAGTTCCACTTTAAATATAGTTTGTTTTTTTGTTTAAATATGAAGCAGAGATATTAAAAGTCACATAAAATTAACTGATTTTTAGATGGGAAGCTACAAGTATGTAAGAAATTATAATACCTGGTGCATTTTGTTCAGTGGAAATGAACTTGGTAAATCAGTATTGACTTGAAGATGAACTTTGTTCTTTGGTATTTTTTCCCTCTCTTATGTTAGTCTTCATAGAGTCCCACATTTGTGCCTTATCATGGTATGGGAGATGACCTTGGTTTCTTGAAGACTGGGTCACCAGAATGTAGGCCCTGGCCAGTTCTGTGATGTACCTGTCATGACCACCACATATGAGTAAAATTGTGTGTGTTTGTGTATGTGTGTATACATGCAGTGCACATGCATTTACTTCTATGTCAGTGTGTCTCCCTCCCACTCCCCTTTCTCCCCTACTTCCCTTTTCCATCTCTTCCTCCCTCCCAATGTAATATGTGTTTTTAGCATTTGTTAAATATTTGCAATCTAGAGGTAGCTAGGTGGTACAGTGAATAGAGCACTGGCCCTGGAGTCAGGAAGATCTGGGTTCAAAGTCGGCCTCAGGCACATGATACTCACTAGCTGTGTGACCCTAGTCAAGTCACTTAACTCAGTTGCCTTGCCAAAAAAAAAAAAATTGGCCAACTAATAGTAATATTCCTATTGTATTCTATTTTGCTTTTTTTCCACTTACTATTAATAGTATTTGTATGTCTAAAGGAACAACTTGGAGCTATGTGACATGCTGTTTTTAATATTATATGTCACAAAAGAATTTTCCATTCTAAAATACATGTAGAAAGTTGTTGTTGTTCAGTCTTCATTCTTGAAGATGACCAATAACATCATGAGGGCGATGTCGTGACTTGCAAGTGAAGGGAATTATTGCCAAATTGCTAAGAACTTTGCATGGAAATCATTGTAGATTAATTTTATGATTTATAATTTAAATGTCAACTGATGTATGAAAATAATTAATATAGAATGAAAAAACATTAATTGGGAAAATATGTGAAAGTTTAGGCTTAAAATCACTGAATCATTTAGAACCATTTAATTCTTTAAGAATCAACTACGTTAGTTGTCTTAATTCATAACCTAATACAAATGTGAGGAGGGTGGATGTTTAAAGGATCTGTGAAATTCTGAGCCATGTCATTATTAGCATAAGTCACTGCTTTGAACTCTAAAGTATGCCAATTAGTTTCATCTCAGGATTTACAGGTCTTGTCAGTTAATTAATAGCAAAATTTTGAAAAAAAAATTATTTGTTCAGTTGCAGTAAGGAAACCGTGTGAATTAAATTGCATTAATTCATATCTAGTAATGTTTACATGCTTTGACAGTGTTTCTTCAAGTATACTAGATACAGGCTAAAGTCTTTTTTATTTTTGGTTCTCAAAAATAGTTTGCAATACTGTATGAATGGGAAAAATCTTTAGAAGTTGTCAGTGTAAAGCTTTAAGTTAATTTTATAAGCTATCAGTATAAAATTATGTAATATAAAGAAGAAGAAATATGAAATTCACTCCATAGGTTTACTAGATAAAAATCATTCAGTCTATACAATGCTGTTCAAAAGTTTATTTTTTTGGGGCAGCTAGGTGGCGCAGTAGAGAGAGCACCGACCCTGAAGTCAGGAGGACCTGAGTTCAAATTCAGCCTCAGACCAAACACTTGACACTTACTAGCTGTGTGACCCTGGGCAAGTCACTTAACCCCAATTGCCTAAAAAAAAAAGTTTATTCTTTTAAAAAAAACATATAAACATACACACGCATACATATACATATTTTCCAAATCTGAGACTTCATCCCCATAGAGACCATTAATTGAGAAAATCCCTTATACCAAAGCACATGAACTATTCTGTACCTTCCAGTAGTTTTAGAGAATTACCTGGGGAACTAAGAGACTAAGTGACTTGCCTAGGGTTACACAGCCAGTATGTGTCAGAAACAAGCTATGAACTATTGAGTTGCCCAGTAGATTTTGTATTTTTCTCATTAATGATCTGCTTGTATTTGTCTCTCATTAGGATAAATTTCCAGATAATAAACCATTAGCAAGTCTAACATATAATCAGTCTGCCAATTGAGGATTTTGGGCTAAATGATCTTTAACATTCTATCTAGCTTTAGTATTATAGGAGATTTGAATTATTTATCTTTTTTAAAAAATTTAATTTTAAATTCTGAATTCTTTCCCTCTCTCCCCTTTCCCTCACCCATTGAAAAAGCAAGGAGGAAAAAACCTATTAGAAATATGTATACTCATGCAAAACAGATTCACACATTAGCCATGTCCATGAAGAGGAAAAGAAAATATTCTTGAGTCTGCATTCTGAGTCCATCAACTCTATATCTAAAGATAGAAATAGATAGCTAGTTTCATCATGAATCCATTGGAATTGTGTTGATCAGAGTTCCTAAGCCTTTCAGAGTTGATTATCTCTATGACATTGTAGTAATTGTATAAATTAATCTCTTGGTTCTGCTCACTTCACTTTGCATCAGTTCATCCAAGTCTTCCCAGGTTTTTTGAAACCTTCATCACTTCTTAATAGTTCTATTCTATCACATTCTCATACTGTAACTTCTTCAGCCATTCTTCACTTGATGAGCATTCCCTCAGTTTCCAGTTCTTTGCTACCACAAAAGAAGGTGCTATAAATATTTTTGTACATGTGTATCTTTTTTCCTTCCTTTGATCTCTTTGAGGTATAGACTTAGTATCAGTTTGCAGGGTCAAAGGATATGCACAGTTTAATAGTATTTTGGGCCTAGTTCCAAATTGCTTTCCAGAATTGTTGAACCAGTTTACTGCTCTAACACTAGTGCATTGAAAGACCCATTTTCCCACAGTCCTTCTAGCATTTGTCATTTTGCTTTTTTGTCAATTTAGCCAGTCTGATGAGTGTGACATGATACAGAGCTGTTTTAATGCCTATTTTTCTAATTGTTGGTGATTTAAAACATTTTTAATATGGATATTGATAGCTTGAATTTCTTCCCCTGAAAATTGCCCATTCATATCCTTTGACCACTTGTCAATTGAAGAATGACTTTAATTCTTATAAATTTGACTCAGAACCCTGTATGTCTTAGAATTGAGACCTTTATCAGAGAAACTTGCTGTAAAAGTTTTTCTCCCCCAATTTCTTGCTTCTCTTCTAATTTATTGCATTGGTTTTTTTTATGCGAAGCTTTCTTACGTAAGCAAAATTTTCCATTTTACCTCCTGTGAGCTTCTCAATCTATTGTTTGGTCATGAACTCTTCTCCTATTCGTAGATATTACAGGTAGTTTTTTTTTTTCATGCTCCTCTGATTTGCTCATGATGTAATAGAATACTATTGTGTTGTAAGAAATGAGGGAAAAGATAATTTCAAGGAAACATGGAAATACTTGAATGAACTGATGCACAGTGAAATGAGCAAACCCAAAGAAAATTTATATAGGTAACAACAGTGTGAAGAAAAATAACTTTGAAAGTCTTTAAAGAATTCTGTTCAATATAATGGCTACGCACAATTGCAAAGTAACAGTAATGAAATACACTGCTACCTTTTGACAGAGAGAATATAGACTCATGGTGCAGAGTGAAAAACATGTATGGGAATTTGTTTTGCTTGACTGTGTATCTTTATTATAGAGGTTTTACTATTCTTTTTATTTACTGGAGGGAGTTGGGGAGAGGTGGAAGAGAAATAAATTATTTCCCCAACTCCCTAAATGAGATCAAAGGAAGGCCAGAAGGAATCACAGGTAATCAGGACATCTTTGAAAGTTACATGTTGAATTTATTATATACCTTAAAAACATAATAACGATTCAGTGTGTTCCTAGGTGGTGTGTATTTTACTTATTTTATTTAGTTCATTAAGTTCAGAATTTAAAATAAAACTTTTAAAAAATGTTTCACTTGACCCTACTATTCCCACAAGCTAACATCCTGTATCTCTCTTCATCTTAAGTCATACCTCTAGGGGCAGCTAGGTGGCGCTGTGGATAAAATTCCAGCCTTGGAGTCAGGAGGAATGAGTTCAAATCCTCAGGAGCACCTGAGTTCAAATGCAGACTCAGACACATGACACTTACTAGCTGTGTGACCCTGAGCAAGTTACTTAACCCCAATTGCTTCACCCCCCCCCCAAAAAAATCATACCTCTAAAATAAACTGTTTACAATTGTTAACCCATACTTTCTTTCCTCTCACTGACTAGTCAGCCCCTTGCAGTCTGGTTTCTGACCATCTCACTCAGCTAAATTATCTTCTTTGCAAAAGTTATCAGTGATTCCTTAATTGACAGATCTACTGGCCTTTTCTTAGTCCTCATCCATCTTGACTTCTCTATAGCATTTGACACCTTTGTCTTCCTAATTACTTTTAACTTACTGGGTTTTTGTGATACTTCCTTCTCTTGGTTCTTTTCTTACCTGTCTGACCCAGCTCCTTCTCAGTCTCCTTTGCTGGAGACTTCACTCTCAACTGGAAGTTTATCCTAAAGCTCTGTCCGGAGTACTTTTTTCTTTTCCTCTCTCTACACCTTTTCTCCCAGCCCTGTGAGGAGCAAACATCTCTGATCAGGTATGGATCTGCATTCAGCAGAAACCCTGAGCTGCTCTTACCACCCCATCCCACCCATCTACCAAGCCCAGATTTCCAGTGGTCCAGCAATAAGTAAGTCTCACAGGCTGCCCCTCCTCCCATTTCTTACTGGTACAAATTTGACCTTGTCACCCCACTTACTCAGTAACCTTTAGTGACTCCTAAACACCTCCAGGATCAAATATAAAATCTTCTGTTTGGTATTGAAAGCCAGAGACAGTGTGTTTCATCAAGCGTCTTCTGGAGCTATGTTTGGTCGTTGTGTTGATCAGAGCTCTCAAGTCTTTCAAAGTGGTTTGTCTTTACACTGTGCACTTCTGCCTTTTCACAGGCTGACCCCCTTTGATTGGAAATCCCACCCCACCTCAGCCTTAGAATCCCTACTTTCCTTCAAGCTCAGCTCTCTTGCCACCTCCAGTTATGAGGCCTTCTTTATCCTGATCTCCATAATTGCTAGTGCTGTGACAACTGAAATTACTTTGAATATAATGTGTTACTTTGTGTATTTTATATTTACTTATATAGGCACATACTGCTTCTCATTTAGAATATAATTCCTTGAGTGTAGAAACTGTTTTGTTTCGATCTCCATATCCTCAACACCTTGCAAAATGCTTAGTATGTTTAATTGAATGAATAGATTGCCCAGTTTTTAATTAGTCATAGTACATGGAGTGCTGAGTCTGGAGTCAGGAGGACTCCTTTTCCTGAGTTAAAATATGGTCTCAGACACTTAGCTGTGTGACCCTGGGCAAGTCACTTGACCCTGTTTGCCTCAGTTTCTCATCTGTCAAATGAGCTGGAGAAGGAAATGGCAAACCACTCTAGTATCTTTGCTTTAGAAAACCCTAAATGGCTTGGACATGATTAAAAAAAACTGAACAACAGAAAATTATATTAGATCATTAGTTGCAAAGGACCAGTATGCTTCAATTTTGTTTGGAAGTATATTGCTAAAAATCAGCCTTTACTTTTACTTTAGGTATTATATCTTAGTGCTATATAAATGATGTATATATATGTATATCTGTAAAAAATACATGTATTATTATAAATATATGATATATGATGTGAAAATGGTATATGTATTATAAAATATATTGTACCCAGAAATACTCCCCTGTACATTTTCTTGGGAGTGGGAGATTATACCTAGGATTTCATCAATGTAGGGAGTTCATCATGTAGACACTTCCTTTTGATTCAGACTAGCAACTTTCTATAACATATAGTTTTTGTAAATTGGCAGGGGTCACTGAGACTTTAAATAATCACAGGGTCACACAGTATACAAAACAACTTGAATTCCAGTCTTCAGAATGCAATGGCCAGACTTTACCATTACTTCTCCATGTATATTTATTTCTACTTCTACATCTAGCATATTCTCTTTTGTTTCTCCTTAATTCATATCTGATTGCAATTTCTTACAGCCTTTTATGGCCCTTAAGTTTATGCCAGTATATGATAAAGTTTATATTATTTCTTCTTACCACCATCAACTCCTGTATCCTACACTCCCCCCCCCCACACACACTTCTAGCAGAGAAGATGAATTCTACAAAAATCTTTCAGCAAGTCATGAATTTTCCTTTGCTGCAGAGACTGCATCCATAAAAATTGCAGGCTAATGGTTTTCTTTGATTTATCAATGCACTGTTTGGATTTTGTGGTATAGTTGTTGGACTTAATGGTTATGATAATGGAGTGAAGCCAAAAATCTCAAAAACATTGATCCAGTGAAAGTTTCACTTAAAAAAAATTAACTAGTACATTTCGACTGAGATGTTTATATAGATAGCTTCTTAATATTCAACATTTAAAATATTTTATACTGTGGTTTTTGGATTTTCATAGTAATAGTGGCCATTTACTTAGCATTTTAGTATTTTCAAAGTGTCTTACATTTCTTATCAAACTTGATCTTCATAATGACTTTGTAAGCTCGGCACTACAGGTATTATTAGCCCCATTTTATACATAAGGAAACTGAGGCTCAGAAAGGTTAAATGACTTGGCCAGAGTCATGTAGGTATTAAGGTATGGATTGAATCAAATCTCTCCTGATTGTAGGTCAAGCACTTTCTCCATTATGCCATGATATAAAATGTGAATTACTCAATTATCCACAAAAATTAATTTTGTGTTCTAAGTTAACAAGTAGCTATTTTCTGATTTATGATTTTTTTAACCATTTTACAAGATTGCCACATAGGTTTGTCTTACAAATAAATATACAGTATTTATTAGCCCAGAATATTGTTTTGTCATTTTGCTGTCCCTCTTCCTTTTTCTTCAGGAAAAAAAGTTTTCTTCGAGTTAGAAGTTTTATATTAGAATCTATTACTTCTTTCATTATTGTTATGTTTAAACTCTTAGAGGTTTCCTGGGGGCCCTGTGGTAAGTTACTCACATTCATATAACCAGTGTGTGTAAAAAGCAAGACTTATATCCAGATGATCTTGGCTTTTAGGCCAATTCTCAATTTATTGTGCCATGTGATACCTCTCAAGTAATGAAAATCATGAATCATGTGGGGGGGTTTTTTTGTGTGACAAGTAGAGATTTTCTTAACAAAGAAGCCAAAATTAGATGAATTGAGAAAGGGCTTAACAGTACAATGCCAATTAAAACAGTTGTTGGAGCCCTAGGAGAACCCACTCACCAGAGATCCCCCAAACTCCGTAGGGTGTCCTTAGGCCAACAGCCCAATGGAAATAACTATAGATCAGAGAAGCTCCTTGGGACAGTCCTAATGAATCACCAGGATCTGGAACTGACCTTTAATCCAGAATGGTGTTATGGGAAAATGGCCATATTTGATGCCTTTCCAACCCATGAGGTATCAAATAAAGTATGGCAGAATACAACCAACTCAGCTTCTTGTTTTATGAGTCTCTGCCAAATTGAAAGTATACCTGGAGTATTTAGTCGTAGTGAAATACTTCTCTCCCCTATCTGAGTGAAAGTAAAAATAGTTCCTGCCAGTAAAGTCCAGGGAAATGTAGTGAGGCTAGGCCATGTAAGGTATGGAATCTAGGGTTACACTTAGGTATGAGAGGGAAAAGGCATGCATTTTCTTTGTGTGCAACATGTTTTGTTCTTGTATCTCTGAGAAGATGAAGTTAATACAATCACCATCTTCTTAATCTAATAGTTTAAAGTAGCTATATACACTAGACCTTTTTTTTTTCTCTTTCTTTTTAGGCAGTTGGGGTCAAGTGACTTGCCCAGGGTCACACAGCTAGTGTCAAGTATATGGTCTGAGACAGGATTTGAACTCAGGTCCTCCTGACTTCAGGGCCAGTGCTCTATCCACTGTGCCACCTAGCTGCCCCTGTGCTAGATCTTTTTGAAAGTTTGATAAATTAACATCTTTTGAATTTAAACATAATTAAGATATTTAATTAGAGTGGCTTCAACCTATGTTAATATTTGTTCCTTCTCTAAGTTAATAGCTTGACTAGAATCATAGATTTAAACCTGGAAGGAACCCTGGAAGTCAATAAATGCAGTTGGTTTTTTTTTTTACATATGAAGAAACTGAGGCTTAGAGAGGTTAAATGATTTGGCCAAGGCCACAAAAATAACTTGGGCCAGGGCTGGAATTAAAACTCAGGTCCTCTAAGTTCAAATACAGTACTTCTTCAATTGCACCACCCAAATAGTTGGCAAGTGATTTGAGGGAAGAGTGATACTGTCATGAAAACTTTGCTATTCATCTGTATAAACCATCAGATTCAAACAGTGCAAATTCTCATTATTATAATAGTAATATGTCCATGCTATTTCTGTTTGTTTTTTGTTTTGTTTTGTTTTTGTAGGCAGTTGAGGTTAAGTGACTTGCCCAGGGTCACACTGCTAGTAAGTGTTGAAGGCCGGATTTGAATTCAGGCCCTTCTGACTCCAGGACTGGTGCTGTATCCACTGTGCCACCTAGCTGCTCCCATGTTCCATATTATTAAAAAACAAATGAGATAATGAGTCAGGAAATTTGTCATAGCATCTAATTCTTGTCAGCATTAGGGAAGATCCAAGAAGAAGCAATGTATATAGCCCTTAAAAATAACTAAAAGTGGGGAAAGATATGGATGAAAAGAGGTGGTGTCTCAAATAAATTACAATTTTCAAACTATTAGCTGAGCTCATCTCTTGGCGTAATCCCAATGGTAGCAGTGTAGTCCACTACTGTTGCAATGCAGTGAAGTACAAAATTACTTTAGCATGACTTATGAAATTGCATTTTTATTTTTATTTTTTTAGTTACATTGTTTATTCACTTGGTAAATCGCAAAGGCATAGAGACAGAATGTAAAAAGCAATGCAATCAACATATCTTCCTCTGATTACATTGTCTCTCTGCAACTGCTACTTGAATGAAATATCTTGGCCTTAGAGTTCTGTAATGTTTTTAAGTAGACAGAGGTCTGTTCAGTACATTTATTTGCTATGACAGATCTTAAATGTTGAATTATTTTATCAGTAGAGAGACAAAAAGGCACCATGTTTATATACTTCATGGTCAAAAAAATCCAACAACTGAACGTACCATTCCATTTAGAAATGATATATTTTATTTGATCCCTTAATTACAGACTCCTAATTCCTTCCTGTGAAAAAGAAATTAAGTGCCTGACTTCTGTTCACTTGTGCTTGAGGACCCTTGTGTGAATAGCGTGAAAGTAATTCTTGGGTCACTAAGGGTGAAACCAGGAGGAAGTAAATATCTTAAAAGCATATAGCTTGTGTAGCTCTTGATTCACTTACTATTCTGTTGTTTTAAGTTCTGTTGTTTAACTTGAAATCTTTGGTAATAAGATATGTAGTCAAAATTTAAAATGTCATAGACTTTAAATTACCATTAAAGATACATAATATTGTAATTCTTCTGTAATTTGATGGTATCAATACTTATGAACAGTTGTTGTTAACCTTGAAGGTCTCTCTATGCAGAACTGCTCTCTATTGTAGAATCTTAAAAGAACATTTTTCTTTAATGACTGATAAGATTTTTAAACTTTAGGGCAACTTAAAATATCTTTCCTAAAAAAAAACTTCAGCACTATTGTTTTCTGAGTGAAGGAAGTTCCTGACCTATAAATACTTCCACAATATTCATACACAGCCTGATCTGCCATACTTCACCTTCTTCAGCCCTGTCTCACCTCCCCACAAACACTCTACTGGAGTTCTTTTCTTTTAGTACATTCCCCTAGTTAGATCAGATTAATCCACTTACTTAGATCCATTTAACCCATTTGATTAGATTTATTTTTATAATTACATCAAAGTCAACTTATACCCACCCCCTCTATATATACCCCTTTAAAAATGGTGTAATAACTGTAGTTCTCAAGAGTTTGTAACTTCTTCCCTTGTAGGGATGTAAACAGTATGTCCTTATTAATAACATGGTGTTGTTTTTCTCTGTCTCGTTTACCTTTTTATGTCTCTCTTGAGTCTTGTACTTAAAGATCAAATTTTCTGTTGAGCTCTGGTCTTTTATCAGGAAGGTTTGGAAGTCCCCTATTTCATTGAATGTCCATCTCCTCCACTGGAAAATTATACTCACTTTTGCTGGGTAGTTGATCCTTGATTGTAATCCATGCTCCTTTGCTTTATGGAATATTGTATTCCACACCCTACGATCTTTTAATGTAGAAGTTGCAAGGTCCTGTGTAATCCTGACTGTGGTTCCATGATATTTAAATTGTTTCTTTCTGGCTGCTTGCAATATTTTTTCTTTGACCTGGTAATTTTGGAATTTGGCTGCTATATTCCTTGGCGTTTTCAATTTGGGATCTCTTTCTGGAGGTGATCCGTGGATTCTTTCTATGGCTATTTTACCCTCTGGTTCTGGGACCTCAGGGCAGTTTTCTTTGATGATTTCCTGAAAGATGCTGTCCAGGCTCTTTTTTTCATCGTGATTTTCAGGTAGACCAATAATTTTTAAATAGTCTCTCTTGGATCTGTTTTCCAGGTCAGCTGTTTTACCAATGAGGTATTTTACATTTTCATCTATTTTTTCATTCTTTTGTTTCTATTTGACTGATTCTTGCTCTCTTGTAGAGTCATTAGCTTCCATTTGCCCAATTCTAATTTTTAACAAATTGTTTTCTTCTGTTAGATTTTGTATCTCCATTTCCATTTTATTTTTTAAGAAATTCTTCTCCTCATTGAGTTTTTGTGTCTACTTTTCTGTTTGACCAATTCTGCTTTTTAAGGAGTTATTTTCTTCAGTTAATTTTTGTCCTTCCTTTTCCAAGCTATTGACTCTCTCTTGCATATGTCTCATTTCTTTTCCCAGTTTTTCTTCTACTTCTCTTATTTGACTTTTAAAGTCTTTCTTGAGCTCTTCCAAGAAGGCTTTTTGGGCTTCAGATCAGTTCATATTCCCTTTTGAGGTTCCAGATGTGAGTTTGTTGACAATGTTGTCCTCTTCAGAATTTCTGCCTTGATCTTCACTGTTCCCATAATAAGAATCTATCATACGTTTCTTTTTGCTCATGGTGTGTGAATATTTCCTGGCTTTTAAAGAGACTGAGCTCTCCTGCTGGGGAGCAGAGGGCCCTGACCCAAGCTCCTTGTGTTAGGAGCGTAGGGCCTGGTCACTGGCTTTGTGTGCTGGGGCCTCTGATGTTGGCAGATGAAGGCTGTAGAGTTCTGGCAGCTTACCTGGTGTTGGGTTGGAATCATCAACACTGGAACTCTAGGGGCAGGTTGGGTAGTGTGGCCCCTGGAGATTTCCTGCTCACCCAGGCCTTTCCTTCCTTACCCTTTCTTCAACTCCTTTCAGATGGATATTGCAGGTTGTTTATCTGCCTGGGTCCCCTTGGAGTGCTGCTTCCTTTAGTTTTGCTGAGGCACTGGGAGAGCCAGTTGCTGTAGAATGCTGAGGCACTTGGTGGTTTTCCAAGCTGGTTTCCACCAGTTCCCTTGCCCTCACTGAGGCACTCAGGGGTCCTGGTGTTGATGTTTGCCTGTTCCATCACCTGGGGTTCAGGATCTCCCCCAGGTATGCTGAGGTGGGGCTTTCTGCTAGCTTGCTGGGATGCCTCTCATTCCGCACTGCTCCCCCTCCCCCAGGGCAAGAGGGGCCTTTCCCATTAATCCCTCAAGCTTCCTGGGCTACAGGACTGCTGCACCCTGTCTTTCTGCTGGTTCAGCTGTTCCAGGGTTTTTCCTGGGGTGACATTTTCTGGGCTTTCAGAGGTTAATAAGGGATGGTAAGAGCAACTTACTTTTTACTCCTCCATCTTAGCTGCCAGAAGCAGACCTCCCCAATAGTTTCAGGGAAGCTATTGTGGAAAAACAAAAACAAAATTTGGAGCTTTTAGAAAATGAAAGGTTTAGAAGTCCTGAAAAAGAAGATGAGATAAAAAGAAGAGCAATACCGTCTCTATGTCACTTCCCTGAGTTTGAAGCCCTTGTCCAAAAATATCTTATAGTTTCTTGCCTGATTTTTTTCTACTTCATTTTGTTAAGTTGCTTAAAATTCTACAAATGACCAATCCAATGTGGATTTATAAGAATTCTGTTAAGGGTATACAAATATTTCTGGGAAGATTAAGGAACAACTAGTTATTCCCACATTAGTGGCATTTCTTGTCCACCTCTTGTATCTCATGGCCTCTTGCTCATAAGACTCAGAACATACACAAATAATGCTGGTACTGTGGTTTGTTTATATTATTGATCAAATTGATTTCATGGACTAACGTGGGAAACCTTTCATTTATAACATTTCTGTGGGGAAATGTCATAAATCTCAAACAACCTGCTAGCTAACAAACCTTTTCATACATGTGTATTTATATATATATATATATATGTATATGTATATGTATATATATCTCAAAGGCTAAGATTACTTGTGTTGAATATTTTCATATATTTGTGAAAATGAATTTCTTCTCAGTCAAAAGTCTTTTCAGGAAAATGCTATGTAAGGTAGTGTTGAACGCAAACTGACAGGCAGCAAACTTTTAAACATATAATTATTAATGAATTTAATTTATTATTTAAATTCTCAAACTCAACATGTCCAAAACAGAACTCATTAACTTTCCTTCCAAATGTGTCCCTCTTCTGAGGTTCCCTATTACTATTGAGGGCACCAAGCTCCTTTCAGTCTCCAGACTTGACTCCTTTCAGTCCCACTGCTTGACTCCACCCTTTGTATCTAATCAGATTTTGTCATTTTTATCTTTACAACATCCTTTATATAAAATCCTCTCTATTTGCAAAGCTGCCAGTATTTTATAGGTCTTCGTCACCTCATTCCTGAACTATTGGGATAGTCTTCTGATTGGTCTACCTTGCTTATGTCTCTCTCCTTTCCAGTCCATCCTACATTAAGCTGCCATAATGATTTTTCTGAAATGCAGTTCTGACCATGTCACCCTCCCCCCCCCCAGTCAATAAAGTGGTTCCCTATTACTTCTAGGACCAAATATAAAATCCACCTCTCTTCTTCCCATACTCCAGTCTTTCAAAGTATCTTATACTTAACTCACTCCTCCTATGATCCAGCTATTTTCCATTCCTTACACTTGACATACCAACAACTCTCTCCCTTTTTATTGCCAGTCCCTGTACCGTTCTCCCTCCTTACCCTCTACTTCTCTAGCTTCCCTGACTCCCTTCAAGATTTAGCTCAAATCTCACCTACAAGAGTCACTTCCCTGGTTCCCCACCTTCATCTTAGTCCTTTCCCTTTGAGATTATTTTCCATTTATACTGTATATATCTTGCGTGTGTATGTTTCATATATGTTTGTGATGTGTATGTGTGTGTATTTAATCATTTGCACATTATCTCTCCCACTACAATGTGAGAAGGGACTGTGCTTTTGCCTTTCTTTGTATCTATAGCACTTAATACTCAGTCGGCATTTAATAAGCACTTGTTGACAGACTGACTAAAATAATTAATCTGATACAAAACGAGTTTATGCATTTTGACCAACATAGACCTAACTATTCAAATATGAGAACAGGTTGTAGTTTTTCTTAGAAATAATAGTGAAAAAAGGTTTTGCCATTATTTTTATGCAAGGAACATGAAGTAGAAGGAAAGAGAAAGCAGTGAGCCCTTAGCAAGTTTGTCACCCCAGGGTACCAAAAGCCTTAGCAGGTGTGGTTGTTGGGCCACTGTCAGTCATCTTTGAAAGACTGTGGAGTACAGGAGAGGTGCTTTAGGACTGAATAAGGTAAATGTACCAATTTTGAGAAAAGAGAAGAGAATGGATTCTACAAACAATAGGAAAAGGAGCTTAACTTTAATTCCTGGCAAAATTCTAGAACGTATTCCTAAAGGGAAGACTAGAAATTATGGTATTAAAGATTTAGAGCTGGATGAGACTTCAGGAACTATCTAGCCCAACTCCTTTATTCTAAACATAACTGGGGCCCAGAAAGGTTGTAACTTAACTAGAGTCACTAAGGTATTGCTTATCAGAGCAGGGATTCACATCTAGGTATTCTGACTGAAAATGCAATGTTCTTTTCACTGCACCATGTTGTTTCACCTAATGTAGCCTTCTTCCCAATGAAGGAATCTTTTCTACAAATCTCTGGACAAGAGGCAAGGTCACCTTGCCACTGCCTGAACGCTCCAGTGACAGAGACTTCCTTAGTAAGGCAATCCATTTCATACCTGTTATATTTGCACAAACCATATAGTTTCTCTGGGTATCATTGCACAAACCCACAAATAATTCCTATCCTTTTCCCTAACAGTCAGTCAGTTAACAAGCTTGTATCAAGTGCTTACTGTGTGCCAGGCACTTTTCTAGGCACTGGGCATACCAAGACAAAAAATGAAACAGCCCCTTTCCAGAAGTAGCTTACATTCTAATGGGGGCAGATTGCACATGGTAGCAGAGTGGGTGGGGAAGTGAAAATAAGGCAGAAACTGATCTATAGTCTAAGACCTATTATGTCATAGATGGACCTAAGGGTGAAGTATAGGTGATTCTGTGAAGAAGTAATGATACAAACAGTGGCAGCAGACTGTATGGTGTATGGGGGACTTTAGAAGGGGATGGTTTCAAGAGATGACGTAGACTTAGAAACAATCAGACTTGGTAACTGGACATACAGAAGTAAGAATGAAGAGTCAAGGATGACCTTAAGGTTCCAAACTTGCAGAACTAGAACACTTGTGGTGCCTTTGATAGAAATGGAAAGTTTGGGGTCGTGGGAGGAGGAATGGGGGGTTAGGGAGAAAGATTCTGTTTTAGACATGTTGAAATTGAGATGCCTATGTTTAAGGTAGGGGGAGATTTATGATTAGAGCTTAGGACAAACTAAGGCTGTATATGTATATGTGTGTGTGCGTATTCATATATATATATATATATTTATATATAGTATCTGCATAGAGATAATTGAAGTCATGGGAGCTGATGAAATTATCAAGTGAAGGTGTTGAGAGAGAAGATGAGAGGGCCCAGGATAGAGCTTTGGGAAACTCCCCATTTAGGGGGCATGAAAGAGATGAGGAATCAGTAAAATGGAATGAGAAAAGGGTAGTCATACAAGTAAGAGAGCCAAGAAGGGTTTTTTTTTCCCCAAAAAGAATGGGAGACCTGGAAATGTTTGTAGGTAGCAGGGAAGGAATCAGTAGATGAGGAGAGATTGAAGATTAGTGAGATATAGGGGAGATAGTGGGGCAATCTGCTGGTGAAAACAGGAAGCGATAAAATAAAGGGTATTATGTACTAGGAGTGACCTTGACTAGAAGGGCAACTTCTTCATCAAAGATTAGAGTGAGGAATAAAAAAAAAACATTAGAGTGAGAGAAATTTTGAAGAATGGTGTCAGAGGAACGTGAAATGAGAAGGGGAGGAGGGAGATGTCGTAGGGGATAGCCTCAAATTTTTGGTGAAGGATGAGTTGGGGGTCCTCTGTTGAGAGGGTGGGGAAGGATGCAGAAAGAAGTGGTTCAGAATAACTATGAACTCTGAAATTTTTGACAAAGTTTTACTTTGCCTCTGACCAGCAATGACTTATTAATTAATATTTCACTAAGGCAAACCAACACTAAGGAATCTAACCTCAAAATAAGTAATAATATTCCTTATTGTTGAAGAATACCAAAGAATAATGTAATAAGCTAATAATCCAGTTGCATATTTCTTGAAGTTCTTACAGATTTCATTTAAGAATTTAAGGGACAATTGATTAGAGAAATGCAAATCAAAACATCTCTGAGGTACCACATCACACTTACCAGATTGGCTAACATGATAAAACAGGAAAATGATCAATGTTGGAGAAGATGTAGGAAAATTGGAACACTAATGCATTGTTGGTGGAGTTGTGAACTGATCCAGTCATTTTGGAGAGCAATTTGGAACTATGCCCAAAGGGCTATAAAGCTGTGCATACACTTTGATCCAGCAATACTACTTCTAGGTCTGTATCCCAAAGAAATCATAAAAACAGGAAAAGGACCCATATAAACAAAATATTTGTAGCCACTCTTTTTGTGGTGGCCAAGAATTGGAAATTGAGGAGATGCCCATCAATTGGGGAATGACTGAACTAGTTGTGGTATATGAATGTAATGGAATACTGTTGTGCTATAAGAAATGATGAGCAAGCAGACTTCAGAAAAACCTGGGAAGACTTGTATGGACTGATGCCGAGTGAGGTGAGCAGGACTAGGAGAACATTATACACAGTAACAACCACATTGTGTGATGACTAACTTTGATAGACTTAGCTCTTCTCAGCATCTAAGACATCTCCACAAGTCCAATGATGAAAAATGCTATCCACATCCAGAGAAAGAACTGTGGAGTTTGAGTGGAGATCAAAGCATACTACTTGCTCTTTTTTTTTCTTCTGTTTTGTTTTGTTTCTTCTTTCTTGTGGTTCCTCCTGTTGGTTCTAATTCTTCTTTACAACATGACTAATGTGAAAATATGTTTAATAGGAATGTATATGTGTAGCCTATATCAGATTGTGTGCTGTCTTGGGGAGGGAGGAGGGAAGGAAGGGGGAGCAAATTTAAAACTCAAAAGCTTATAGAAATGATTGTTGAAAACTAAAAATAAATTAATTAATTTTAAAAAAAGAAATGATAAGAAGGCAGACTTCAGAAAAACCTGCAAAGACTTATATGAACTGATGCTGAATCAAGTGAGCAGAACCAAGAGAACACTGTACATAGTAATAGCCACACTGTGTGATGACTGACTTTGGTAGACTTAGCTCTTCTCAGAAATGCAAGAATCTAAGACAACTCCAGAAGACTCACGATGGAAAAAGCTGTCCACATCCAAAGAAAGAACTATGGAATCTGAATGTAGATGGAAGCATACTATTTGCTCTCCTTTTCTTTTTGTTGTTTTGTTTTGATTCTTCTTTCTCATGCTTCCTCCCATTGGTTCTAATTCTTTTTTACATCATGACTAATGTGAAAATATGCTTTAATATGAAAGTGTAAGTAGAGCCTATATTAGATTGCATGCCGTCTTGGGGAGTGGAGAGGAGAGGGAGAGAGAGAAAATTTAAAACTCAAAATCTTATGGAAGTGAATGTTGAAAACTAAAAATTAATAAATAAATTGTTTAATTAAAAAGGAACAGAAATTATGTAAGACAAAATTTTTTTAAAGTTTTATAAACTTAGTAACAAAAACTCAAATAAAAATACATAAAACCATAAACTTTGGAGTATTTTTAAAAGAACACATATTAACTTTAATGAGTCTTTATCTGCATGCAATATTAGATTCTTTGCTGCTATTCTCCTTCACTCATATATATATATATATATATATATATACACATACATATATCTTTCCTATTTCTTTGTATTATTCTTATTTGTCAAAAACCTCAAAGTTCTTACCTTTCAACAGATAGCTGATGGAAGAACTGTTTGCATAAATTATATTTAAAAAATTGATACTTTTCTAGCATAGGAATAATTTTGGTTTTAGAAATTCAGTAGGACATACAGAATTACTTTTGCCTATAGAATTCATAACAGTGTTTGGAAAATTAAATTTTGACTGTAATTGTGCTTTATCCTGGAATATATGTGAAAAACAAAGGAGGCCACTATTATGATTTCTGAGAAAGACTACAGCTTGTTCTTTTATCTATTTGAACAGGAAGATTTCCAAACATGAAATCACTCTTTCTAAATGTTTTGTAAATCTTAGTCATCTGGTAAATGACCTACTTATTAATTGCCTTTCTGGTACCAACAACAATAAATAATCTATAGCAACAATCCTTTTACAACTTAATAGGATTACCTTATGCATTTATTGAGGAAAAAAATACCAACAGGTTAAATAAATTCATACTGTTGGTTCTGTGTGTTTACTCTGTTCCCAGACATATCTGCTGAACTTTCAGTGTTTTCCATGTTACAGGTAATGGAGTGGCTTTGGATTTTTTTTTTGGTAGGGTATGTCTTGCTAAGTTAAAATGTGGTATTTTTATGGTATATTTTAGAGTCAGATTTTTTAAAAAGTGGTAAATAAAGCTTTTCATTTAGAAATAAACCTTCATTTTATCCATGGCAAACAGTCTAATTCTTCTTTATAAAAGAGGTGTAACATGTTATGATTATCAGACTTCAAATGATAGATATAATTTTCTAATGTATACCTATGAAAATAAATATATTCTTAGCTGGTCTCTTACATTGAGTGGAATAGAAGTCCAAACTATAAGGAAAGTATTGTCTGAAAAAGATAATTTCATGATTAAACAGAAATTCACAGAGGAAAAATTATTTTTTAAAAATTTCCATATCTGGTGAAATAAAAATTAAATGAGATTTTTTTATGTCACTCCTGAAGACATTCATTTATTAGATATTATTTTAAATACACATACTGAGTATTTACTATGTGCTGAGTGTTATGGGTATTACAGAGTAAATGAGTAAGACATGGGCCTTATCCCCAAGGAGGTTGTTGTCTAGCACAAATGCATTAATGTTTTATTTAGAATCATAAAATTTTGAACTGGAAAGGATCTTTGAAGTTTTTGTGGTCTAACTCATATTTCTTGGTTGTGGAAACTTATATTTTTGCTCAGCTACCAAAAATGTAAAAACAGAAACCATTCTTCTCACAAATATATTCTTGTATATTCTTACTCCATCCTAGCTCCTGAAAAACTAAAAAATGAAATTACCACCTTAGAGGATATTCTGAGGTATTTATAAAGGTAAAAGAGAATGGCCATGTCTTGCAGACTAATACTTTGGATAGGCATGAGTGTATAATTGAGAGAATTGTAGACTTTGAGTCTTCTCTTAACTCTGCAACAAACTGTTACCTTAAGCTAGTCACTTAACCTCTCTGTGTTTGCTAATTTGTAAAATGAGAGTTCTGTTTTGGACATTATTGAATTGCAAAATCTTAGTAAAAATTACATTTTAAACATCAAACGATAAATAATAAAACTCATTTAAACTTTTAGCTTGGTAGTTGTATAGTAATCCATAGTTGGCAGAGTTTCTTTAAAATTTAGATGGATTTGTGATCATATCTATGTATGTACTCTTTAAATGCAGATTGTGATCCATTCACACCTGATCATCTTGTTCTCTTGTAAATCTGTCACGGGATGTATCCAAAGTTCTAGAAACTAACTTTCTTTAGTTCTTTTGACTTCTTGTGGCTACCAGCATTGAATGTAGACTGTCCATGGGTGATACTCAGGGATGTACTGTAGCCAACTTTTACCATTGTTAAATTTCCAGGGTGACCATTTACATCTTGGAAATTAGTAAACACTACAAATCAAGCCTTGATTTATTGTTTTGTTAATTACCAAAACTTGAGAAAATGATGACAGTGTATGTAACAATCTGCGCATAGAGCTCCTCACCTGTCCGACAAAGGAGGAAAAAATATTTCATTATCACACCTCTGGAATAAAAATTAGACATTATATATATTCTGAATTTTAATGTATTTTAGTGTTTTTTTTAAATTTACATTATTGTAGTCACTGTGTACATTGTTCTGTTCTGCTTTCTTGTTCTGCATCGGTTCATTCAAATCTTCTTTTTTCTGAGTTCCTTGCATTTGCCATTTGTTACAGCTCAGTAATATTCTATTATATTCCTGTACTACAATTTGTGTAGCCATTTATCACTCAGTTAGACACCTACTTTACTTCTAGTTTTTTTGCTGCTATAAAATTTTTGACATATATGGGACTGTCCTTTCTAGCATTTACTCCTATGTAGTATAAACCTTGTAGTGGGATCTCAGGGTCAAAGAGCATATGTATTTGGTTACTTTTTTTGTTTTGTTTTATTTTGTTTTTGAGATTAGGCTTCCTCTCTTGCCTGGGCTGAAGTGTAGCCTTAAGACTCATCTATTTTGTCCCACTCTGATTAACATGAGAGCTTTGACCTGCCCCATTTTTTACCTGGGCTGCTTTGCCCCTCCTTAACCTGGTGGCCCTTCTGGTCTCAGGCACTTACCATATTAATGCTGAACTTAATGTGGACGCCCAGTTGGCTTAGTCCACTGCAGCTCAAGAGATCTCTGAGACTCAGCTTCCCTGGTAATAGGAATTACAGACTGTTCCAGCACAACCAATCTGGTTGCTTTTTTTGTGAAACCTCAAGTTGATAACCAGATTGTTTGGAACTGTTCACCGCTACTGTACTAATAGTGCCTTCACAGTCAAGCTAGCTTTTGCTTTTTTTTCTTTTTCATATATCACCTTTGGCAATTTAATTCAGAATTGTCTTAATTTGTACTTCTCTTCATATTAGGTATTTGAAACATTTATCTGTATTGTTAATAATCCATATTCCTCAGAGTAATTTTTTAAAAACGAGTTTGACTACTTGAATCATTTTTGTGTTTATGTCAACAGATTCTGGAACTTTTCGAAGCCTGATCCTCTCCTTGAAACAGTGGAGCATCATACAGAGTTTACATGTGGGCTAGATTTAAGTCTACATAGCCCTACTCAGGTAATGGATATCACATACTTATATTTTCCTCTCTTCCCTGAGGTAATAAATTATCTTAACAAGGTACAGGTTGTGGTGTCTACCACTATTGACAACTGTCAGGTAGCTGTCATGCCTCCAGGAAGATTCTAGCAAAACAGCAAACAATTTGATGTATCCATGAATAAAAAATGGATATTTTTACCCGTTATCTGGAAGAAAATTTGAATTGGTGGAAAAATGAAATTTATCATCAACATAGGATAAAGAATCTATGTTTCCATCAGTTTGGGTACCTAGTCAACCACTGTAAATCATAATTAACCCCCTGATGATGAGTTACTCTGAAGTTAGCTAGGATAATTGGGGGCTTAATGAAGTGGGGCTTATTAGCCTTCATAAAGTTTTGAGAAGTAGAAAAGAACAAAGAACTGGAAACAAAACAATGTGATTGGTTACAAAGCCTAAAGTATCATAGATGATGGAAAACAATATGATTGGATGGAAGTCAGGAATGCAAGACAAGCAACATCCCCTCCCTCCATCTTGTTGCTATAGAAAGTTCATTGGTGGTGTCCACCTGCATGGTTAAAGTCATAGCCTTCACAGTCCAGACTTTCTTGAAGGACAGCCAGCATTGCAGAGATAAGAGACTTTCTGGCACCCACCTGTTTCTTGCAAGGCTTGTTAGGGAGATAACAGATTTCCTTTAATTGTACATAGATAGTAAGATGTGTAGAGACAGTATATTTCTTAGAATTTGGGTAATTTAGGGACAGCTTATCTGGGGGAGGAAAACTGAACTTAACTCAGATAAAGAAACATGGCTTAGGCAGTTTTATAGCATATTAGGGGTAATATAGAATAGAATCAATTACAAAATGAAATCAGAATCAATTTGGTTTTCTCAGTGAGTAAATGAGATGGTGGCATGTGCTTTTCATTGGGACACAGTTTAACCATGGAGCTAAAAGGGAGATTAGTGATGGCAGATCACTCCTTTCCCTTTTTTACCTCAGAATTTTTATGACATCACAGTCCCTGACCCCTCCTCCTCTTGTCCAGTGGTGCCTGTCTTCTCCTCTGCATTTCATAAATTATTTCATGAGTACTATGTTAGGAAAAGTGTACATTATCAGAATTCATATTTTCTTATAACGAATTGTGTGTGGAAAAGAGTATTTCAGCAACCTCTAGAGAAAAGTTACAGTTTCTGGTGGTTGTGAGAACCCAACCTCCTTTTTTCCTGTAGGTTCAGTGTGTCACCATTTGCATTTTTTACTTTTGCACCATTTTCTAGAAATGTTACCACTGCAAAAGCTGAGAATTGGCTGGATAGATAGAGGTACAGCTAGGTATATATAGTCATAAAGATATGTTTATGTCTATATATGTAATTGCGCATAGCTACAGATAGGTATATATAGTCATGTAGATATAAACATGTATGTATGTGTACATATAGACATAGATATATGACTAATAGCTATTCCCAAATAGATAAGTGGTCAAAGGATATGAATGAACAGTTGTCAAAAGAAGAATTGCAAAGTATTTGCAACCATGTGAAATAATGCTGTACTTCAGTAAAAATCAGAGAAATGCAAATCAAAACAACCTTGTATTTGCACTTTACCCCTGCAAATTGGCAAAAAAAAAAGTCGGTGTTGGAGGAGTTATAGAATGATAGGCACACTAATACATTGTTGGTGGAGCTGTGTGTACAACCATTTTGGAAAGCCATTTGGAATTATGCAAATAAAGTGACTCAAATGTCCAAGTCCTTTGAACCAGAGACTCCCTTTCTAGGCTTGTGCTCCAAGAAAACCATCAATAAGAAAAAAGTTCCCATATACTCCAGAATATTTATAGTTTCACTTTTTGGGATGTCTAAGAATTGGAAACAAAGTAGATGTCTGTTAATTGGGGAATGGTTAAACAAGTTGTGGTATGTGACTGTAATGGAATATTACTGTGCTGTCAGATATGATGTGTGTAATAAATACAGAAAAGCATAGAAAGTTCTATGTGAACTGATGCAGAATTAATTAAGCAGAGCCAAGAAAACAATGTATGTAGTAACTACAAGAATGTGAATGGAAAGAGCAACTACACATCAAAAAATCAAAAGCAAATGTAACAAAATTATAAAAATACAGCAGGTCTCAAATAAAGAGATATGAGAGGAGAGCCCCAACCCACCCCTTTGTGGAGGTGGGAGGTCCACTGGGATTGTGCATTAGTCATATTTTCAGAGTGTTTCAGTGTGTTGGTCAGGTGTGCTGATTTTTTTTTCTCTCTAAAAAAGTTTGTTATATGGAATGGCTCTTGGGGAGAGGGAAGGATACTTTGAATATTATGATGTAAGAAAGAAGATATTAATAAAAACATTTTAAAAGTTTTAAAGCTAATTGTAGACTAACTTAATTCTAAAGAATGAGTGGGTCAGAGAACAAATCACAAATATAATCAATAATTTCATTAAAGTTAATAACAACAATGTGATAATGTATCAAAATTTTTAGAATATAACTAAAACAATTTTTAGATGAAATGTATATATCTAAATACTTGCATCAACAAAAGAGAAAAAGAACAGATCAATAAATTGTAAATGGAACCTTTAAAAAAGCTAGAAAACCAGCAAATGTAAAGCTGCCAATCAAACATCAAAATAGGAATTCTGCAGATTGAAGAAGAAATTAGCAAAATTGAAAGTAAAAACGAAACAAAAACCCCACCATTGAATTAATAAAGCTATGTGTTTTTTTAAGCCGACAAAATGCACAAAAAAGAAGAAAACTAAATTATAAGTGTCAAAAATAAAATTGGTAAATTCACAAAGAAATAAAAGAAATTATTGGAACTATTTTACCCAGTTATGTATCAATAAAACTGACAATCTAAATGAAATAAATGAATATTTACAAAAATATTAAATGCACAGCTTATTTGAACAAGAAATAAAGGATTTTGCCTAATCTTAGAAAAAGAAATTGAGCAAGCCATAAATGAACTTCCAAAGACTAAAACCCAGGACCATTTGGATTTACTTGTGAATTCTTTGAAACATTTTTTTAAAATTCCAATTTTGTTTGAAATTTGTTTGAAAAAAAAATGGAAGAAGATGAAGTCCTGCCAGATTCCTTCTATGGTATAAATATGGTTTTGACACCAAAACTGGAAGAGTCAGAACAGAGAAAGATAACTATGTTTTTCTGTATTTTATGGTTTTCAATATCCCTCATGAATACTGATAAAAAAGTATTTATAAATTATTATTGAGGAGACTACAGAAATGAAGTATAATTATACACTATGAAAACTACAAATATAATTGACCATATTAATAACAAGAATAACAAGTCATATGATTATTTATCAATAAATGCAGAAACAATTTTGACAAAACACACGTTCTATTCCTTTTTTAAAAAATTAGAAAACAGAAATAAGTGATATCTAAAACCAAGTACAAGCATCTTCTGTAAAAAAATAAACTAGAGGATTTTCCAATAAAAAAGAAGGGAACAGTCATTTATTAAGTGCCCAGTATGTGCCAGGCACTGTGCTAAATGCTTTAAAAATATCTCATTTGTTCTTCACAACAAAGCTGTGACATAGGTGCTATTATGATCCCCATTTTGCAGTTTAGAAAATTGAGGCAGAGAGAGGTTGTGACTTGCCTAGGGGCACAGAACTAATAAGTGTCTGAGGTAGGATTTGAACTGCAGTCTTTCTGACTCCAGGCCTAGTGCTCTATCCACTAGCCACTTAGTTGCCTCTAGTAAATTTGAGAACCATTTAGTTGAATGGTGTTTCTGTGTCTTTTATTAAAAATAGAGCGTGACCTGGCCCCAAAGAAAAATATACAGGAAAATAAACCTCCCTTCCCTCTTTGTAGAGATCAGGGGACTATAGGTATAGAATGTTGCATATACTGTCAGTCTCAGTTATGTGGTTAGTTTTGAACTGCTTTTTCCCCTCTCTTTCAAAGAAATTAATTGTTTTTCTTTTTTTTAAAAATAGGTCTTATGATATTGTTCACCAAAGTCGCTTAAAGCCCTTACAGAGATCCACATAGTAAATTACTGCTTATGGTCACTTGCAGGAAAAACATAGTCACTGAAAATAGTTATTTATACTTTCTTTCAGCAGAAAAAAAACAACTTTGTAACCCAGTATTCTTACCTTTTCATCTTAGGTACCAGAAAACTTAGAGTGATATTGTTCAGCTGCTATAAGCTGTTCAGTTCAGGTATTGACATTGGGCATTCTCTCAGACTTGGGAGCAAGAGTGCTTTATGTAGGAAAAATTGGTTTATTTAGAGAGAGGTCATTCTTTTTCACTTCTTCATCCAAGTCACTTAGCTCCTTTCTTCCCTTCCACCCTTCTAAAGTCTTTAGCCAGAGCTAGATGTGACCCAGCTGAGCTATTTTTGGTTCAGTATGATTTCAAGTAGCTTTTTTTTCTCATGAGAAAGTCATAACACCATTTGAAGAATTGTAGTAAAATCCTGCTAAATTTTGTTGGTTATTTGCATTCATTTTGAATGGTCCATTCATAGTAATATGTTACAAGGGCTTTATTTATGGATGTTAATAAATTTCCCTAATTATTGAATTTTTTTTTAATATAAGAGACTGGAAGGTGGACTATTGAATTCATTCAGCAAAAAAATATTTACTTTGTACAAGGCAGTGAAACAGCAATGAGAGAAGTGAATTTCTGAGTAATCTTGGATGATTAATTTATATCCTGTTCCTCAGTTCCTCATCTCCTTGGCAAAATAATAATAATTACTGCCACACATATAGGGAAAGGACAAGAAAAATGTACATAAAACACAAGGATAAGTAGCTGTGATTTCTGTGATTTGTGGCTAGGAAAATAGGTTATGCTGAGTTCTCTAAATAGTCAGTGTTAATCTGTCTTTTTCAAAAGACACCTCCCCTCCCTTTTTTTTTTTTAAGAAGAAAGGCAGCTAGTATGAGACTCAAGAGATCTGAGTTCTAGTCTTGCCTCTAAGTCTATGTGTTTTATATTTTATTGACAGTTTAACTCATTTAGACCTAAATTTCCTTTGTAAAATGAGAATATTGATGTGGATCTGAGGCCTAGATTCTATAATCAGCTGAAGCTATTGGTTTAATATCATCTTCCTCACAACTTAATGTATTTTGATTAAATTAAATGGGTTTTTGATTTCTGAAGCTGTAATAGGGAAATGATAACATTTGTCACAGCTGGGAGATCTCCCATGTAACTTCCAGTTTTTATGATACTACTTCATGTTGAAGATAAAATATTCCAGAAACAGAAAACAGTGCATATATTATGCATATAGTAAAATATCATATAATATACATTTAACATATAAACACATATGTATTTTATGTAACACATTAAGCATGGTCACAGTATTAACTAAATATCATAAGCTTTGTACTGTGAATACAAAGAGATATATTAGAAGAGAAGGGAGACAAAGACTTTGTTTTGTAGAATAAATATAAAGCACAGATGACCACAGTTCCAAGTACACAAGAAAAAAAAAAATGGGCATATAATATGAGGCAGTAGACAAAGATGCACTGGTTCAAGTATGGTGTTAGGAAGATGAAGGTAATCCTAACTACAATACAGAATGTATATTTCCACCAGAGCCACGGGACCAAAAATGCAGAAGCAAATTCTAAAGGTATTTTTTGGCTTTGTGAATAGACAACAGAAAGGTGAACAATGAAAACCATCTAGCTTTCATAGCATTTCTGCTCAACAGATTGTATAGGAAACAAGGCATGTTTTGTTCCTTTATATGTCATCTGTCTTAGATTAAACACACAGAAAAAGAAAAACTAGGCTCTGCCATAGTTGAGACTTATCTCAAATCATTAATTTAACCACCGAACTACACTTTCTTGGCAGTCTGGGGAAGCACCTGGGCATGGGTCATTTCTATATTAGGGCTCTTTGTTGTTTGTCCTTGTATTCCTACTATCTAATGTACTGCCTGGCACATAGGAGGTGCTTTAGAAATGCTGCTCTATCAATCGGTTGTTTGAACTCTAGTAGATTAAACCAGCTATCTGTGTAGTCAACAGCATTTTGTGTCTCTGAAATTTATGTGGGGAGGGTAAATTTTTTTTTTTTGTTAAAAATATCTCTTTGTTCTTTATGTTCAAAGATAATGCTGTTGACAAAATAGGTACCAGAAATGGTTTCTGGTTTGCTGCCATTTCAAAATATCTAAATAAATTTATCTATATAAATGTTTCTGCTAACTTAAACTTTTGTGTTTTCTAGGTAGCTGACTGTGCTTGGGATGAAACTGTGAAAATCTATACCCCAGCTTGTCTTATGAACCCCCCTTAGGAAGAGCTCTCCTGCTCAAATGCAGGCTAACAAACTATCCAGTGCAAAATAAATGAACTGTTGATAACATTTGGACATAATTCTTTATATTGTTAGGATTTTAAACTTTATAAATGATTAGTAATTAATTGAAGATAGCAAATAGAAACCTTGGTTAGTTATTTGAACCTATTGTGCACATTAAATTTCCTACGTTTATGGATTTGGTGTGTTTCCTACATGAATTATGGTGTTTCTTACTATATATGCTAAGATTTAATCTCTGTATTGTAAAATACACAAAATAAAAGGAGTCATTTGGTTGAATTGAAAGTGATACATTTTATTTTTGTGTCACATTTTTCATGTAAAATGACTAATGCTCTTGATAATAAATATCCCAATAAATTGCTTCTCTTAACTATTACTATGACAAAAAAAGATTGTTTTTCTTATGTACACTAAATATGTATGTATGTATATATGTAGTAACATGAAAGTTCGCTGTAAATTAAACCCAAAAGAACAGTGAGATGCTCTGAAAACTTGAAATGTAGGCAGTCTTTTACCTATTCAATTCAACACACCTTCATTATACCCCTACCACTATAAGACTCCAGAGAGACAAATATGACAAAGAAAAAGATTCTTGTGGTCAAGAAGTTTGTAGTTTCGTGTGAGACATACGCCACTATAATACAAGTTAGAATGAGACGTCTTTCCCCGCAGCAACTATTCCAAAGCTCCCCTCTCTTTCCACTCTTCCTAAACAATAGCCCTATGCCTGAACTTACTGCAAATAATTGAGCACCTTCTTCAAAGAAAAGATTTCAGTCACTGGACAGGAGCTCCCTCAGTTAATACTGCGTTCCTCATACTGAATGACACTACATCTCTCTGGCTGAAGAGCAAGAGGTATCCCTCCTCACTAAGGCTAGTCCCTTTGCCTCCCTCGAATCCATTTTTTTCTGCCTCCACCAACCAATTCTATCTCATGCATCTTCAATTTCTCCCTCTCCATTGACCCCTTATCTAATTTAAAACATGCTCAAGTTTTTCCAAGTCTAAAAAAAAAAAGTTTCCCCTTGACTTTTTTATTGCATGTTTCTCCCCTCTTTCACTAACAAATTTCTCAAAAAAAAATATTAATATTGAAAGTAGCCAGCTGCCTCACTGCTGGTTCTCTCTCAACTCCTCACATTCTAGTCTACCTCATTCCCTCTTTTGAAGTTGCTTCTTTAGGTTACCAACTTTTGATACTGTTGACTCCTACCTTCCACTGAATTTTCTTTCCTTTTCTAGCTTCAGAGATTCCATACTGTCTTCCTAACTGTATAACTTCTCTGTTTATCCTCTTCTCTGTCTTTGAAGGTGGTAGAGTGGATAGTTTGCTAGACTTGCCCTTGCTAAGCCCTAACTTTGAATTCTGTACCAGTCAGTAGCTGTATGACCCTGGATAAGTCTCTTAACTGTTGTCACCTTCAGTTTCTTCATCCTAGTCCTCTCCCTCCCTCTCTCTCTCCCTCTCTCTCTCTCTCTCTCTGTCTGTCTTCCTCTCCGTCCCCCCCTCCCATATTACACGTACTTTCTCCCATGGTAAAGTCGTTTTATTCCCAAAGAGACTTTCAGATCTTTATCTTTTGTTCTCTCTCTCTAGTTTAAGACCAGAATCCCCAGCTATCTATAAGAAATCATCATCCAAACATACAACTACCATTTCAAATTCAACATGTCCAAAATTAAGCATATTCTCTTTTCCCCCTAAAGCTGCCCCTCCATTCAATTTCGCTATTTTTTTTGTCTGTGTCCACCACCATTCTCCCTATGACCTATGTTCAAAACCTTCGGGTTAGTTATTTTTCCCTTACCTCTCCCTCACTTCTTATAAAGAATCTTCACAGTTGTAACTCAGCTGTATTACCTAGCAGCAGCTAGGTGGCACAATGGATAGAGTACTGGGCCTTGAGTTAGGAAGACCTGAGTTCAAATCCAGTCTTGGACACTTATTAGCTGTGTGACCCTGGACAAGTCACTTAACCCTTTTGCCTCAGTTTCCTCATCTGTCAAATGAGCTGGATAAGGAAACGGCAAACCACTCCAGTACCTCTGCCAAGAAAACCCAAAATGGGGTCATGAAGAGTCTGAAATGAATAAACAACAAGAGGCATTATTTGCATCTGTTTCCTCTTTATTCCCACTGCTGCCACCCTAATATAGATCTTCATTACTAACCCACCTACACTATTATAATAGCTTCCTAAAAGTTCTTCCTATCTGTATTCTATCCTCCAACATATCCTTTATATTGTTCTCTGTGCATATATATCTGGTCACATTGCCCATGTGCTCAGAAATCCTCAGTGACTCCTTTTTTTGCCTACTGTCATTTCCCTTATAACTCAAGGTCTTCCACAGCCTGGTCCCAGCCCACCTTCCCTATCTTTCCCTTCTATATCCTTTGTCATCCAGTTTTTTCTCCCTCCTTCAATGTGTCTTATTCTCTCATTCCACTATGTCTTTGCTCATTCTATTCCCTATGCCTTCTTTCCCTTTTGAATTTCAACTTGCCCTTAATGTCCGACTCAGGTCCTACATAAAGACTTCCCAGATCCCTCTGGTCCTTAAGGACCTTGATCCTCATATAACACTTTTTTTTTTTTTGCAATTTTTCTTATGCACTTTGTGTATGTATTTTATCTCTTCCCTCTGTTAATTCAACAAGGTGGGTGAGGCACTATACTTCTTGCTAGGGATGCAAAGAAAAAAAACAACCTTTCTCAGGTCTCAAAAAGCTTACTGTTTATTGGAAGAATATCTGCAGATAAATTTAATAAAAAGAACACATGAACTGTATCTAAACTTTGCATATTCTCTCAATGCCAGCACAATAAATACAGTAATCACTTAATGTTAAATGATAGAATAAGATAAGCACAAAAGCAAAGATATAGCAGGGAGGCACAGCAGACTTGGGAGAAGAAGGAGTCTCTTTTGTCTAGAGATAACTGGGAAGTTTTTATGAAAGAAGAAGCATTTAAGCTGAGTCCTGAAGGAAGGAAAGTATTTCAGTAGACATAGATGTGGAGATATCCATTTCAGAGATAGAGGCTGTGTGTGCACAAATCCATAGAGACAAAAAAAGGGCCACACAACTCTGGAAAGTAGCAAGTACTCCAGTTTGGTAGCAATGTAGAGTACACAAAGTGAAATAGTGAGAAATGAGGCATGAAAAGTAGAAAACAGAAGAAACAGAAACAAGTAGAAAGCAGAATGAAGACAAAACAGTACATGGAGTGAAAAACAGAACATGGAGGGCTTCAAATGTTGGAAGTAAAGCATTCATATTGTGTTTTGTAGACAAAGGGAAGCCACTGGAGATTTTGAAGCAGGGAGAAGCTCCTAACAATAGGAAAGTTAAATTGGCAGTGGTGTAAACCTGAAAATTTGGATCTTCCTGATTAACAAAATATCTTAAAATTCTGTTGCACCAATAGATTGGTGTTCTTTTGTTTGATTTTTAGTAGAATTCCCTCCTTTGACCTTTTCCCCTTACTAATTATTTTTTCCATGTTGGGTTTTTATTGCTGTTTTTTTTTTAATGGTGGGTCAAAAATAAAAAATAAAACAAAATTAGGCAGCTAGGTGGCACAGTGGATAGAGCTCTGGCCTTGGAGTCAGGAGGACCCAAGTTCAAAGCCAGCCTCAAACACTTGACACTTTGTAGCTGTGTGACCCTGGGCAAGTCACTTAACCCTGATTGCCTCACCAAAAAGCAAAAATATAAAATTTCCAGTTACGTGTAAAAAAAAAAAAAACTTTTAAAAAAGTGGTGCAGGTAGGTGGCACAGTGGATAGAGCACTGGCCTTGGAGTCAGGAGGACCCGAGTTCAAAGCCAGTTTCAGACACATAACACTCACTGGCTGTGTGATTCTGGGCAAGTCACTTAACCTCAATTGCCTCATAAAAAAATAGCAATGCCCCACAAAGCTTTCCTACTTCACCAGTTCCCCTCAGCTGCATACTTCCAGAAATGGAACTTTTAGGTACTAATGGCCAGGAAGGGAGTGATCCAGTAAGTACTCCAGAGCTGGAAAAAATTAGTGTAATCAGTAGCTAAGCATAATATTAACTTTTATTTTAAAAATTATATAAAACAACTTTTCTTCTGTTATACAGTTTACCCCTAAATTGTAACTGATTTTTTTTAAATGAAGCATATTATACACATTATTTATAAGTATAAATTACTTTTAGGAATCAGAATACTGCTCTAATTACATTCAACCCAAGTCTCATTTACAACTGGTCCATGGCCATGATTCATCGGTATGGGAAACTCCCAGTGAGCAAATGCCTTCCATCAAGACAGATGGGTACTACTCTACAAATAGCCTTAGAGTATTGCCTGTGGCTTTGAGAGGCTGTGATTTGCCCACAGTCACATAGCCAATATGTCACAGGTGACATTTGAACCCTGGTATTCCTGACTTTGAGGCTGGTTCTTTATCTATGTTATGTTGCCCAGCTCCAATTTACTGAAATTATTTTGATATTTTCCTTTCATCAGGCAATGGCTATTAGTTGTTCTTTTACATTGCTGATGGAACTAGTATCCTTTAGTTGTATATGCATCTCTTTTAATTTATTCTCTAGATCTGTTTATGGTATGGGGGAATGGGGTGATGCCTATCGGAAATTTGAAGCTTTTAAAGTACTCAATATTTACCTTCACATTAGCGGTAAACACACACACACACACCACACACACACACAAAACTTCCTATAGGCCAATAGAGATCAGAAATAGAATTCTGGAAGGAAAGGAGCTCAGATCTCTTCCAAGGAAAAATCCACAGGCAATCTGATTGTTTGGTAGAATAATTATAAAGAATAGAAATATAGACCTCAGTGACCAAGAAAAGATTAAACCAGGACTCCTTGTCTAACTCAGCATTTAATTTTTACTAGCTTCCCAAACTCTTTTTACTTTTTTTTTTTTCCTTTTGCTCCATGAGTTGCCATAGCCAAATAATGCATCACCAAATGACCAACCTACTGGCCTTACTTAATTAGTCTGGTCCTTGGAAAAACAGACATAGTCTGTTGTCAGGACCATACTGGCTTTCCAGCATGATCAAACCATTTGGAGCTTGGGCTTTGCTAAGTAGTCCATAATTAAGGAATAATGCCAAGTATATGCCCACCTAGGAATGACAGGGATTTGAGAAAACCCTGACTAGAAAAAAAGAGTATAGAAGACAAAGCTGTACAGACAGAGGAAAGGCCTGAAAATAGATTTTGCCACTGGAATTCAAATGCCTTATCTGAATTGTGAAATGTTTTACCATCTTCACTACAATATAGCTGAGGGTTTACCGGAGTACTATAGAGCTGCTATTTGTTTACTGTTCTTTTTGCCTCAAATGCTATCTATAATTATAGTTAAGTCAAGATCAGTCCAAGATGAGGGACACAGTGAATAGAGTGCTGGGCCTAGAGTCAAGAAGACTCATCTTTGTGAGTTAAATATAGCCTTAGACACTAGATGTGTGACCCTGGGCAAGCTATTTAAGCTAGTTTGCCTTAGTTTCCTCATCTGTAAAATGAGCTGGAGAAGGAAATGGCAAACCACTCCAATATCTTTGACATGAAAACTCCAAACAGGGTCACAAAGAAGAGTCAGACACAACTGAATATAAGATCAATCCATCTTTAATGAAATAGTTGTTCTGGAATGTTAAAACCATATTAGAAATTAAAATGATATGCCTGATCTAAATAATTTGAAGAAGCCAAATCTTGATAAATTGTTTTCCAGTGTACTCACAACAAAAGATTGTTTTACTTAGGGAATGTTGAACATATTACAACATCTCACATATTAATTGTAGTTTAATAGCTAATATTTACATAGTGATTTAAGATTTGTGAAACATTTTACATATAGTATCTCATACCCTGTGAGGTGGGTGCTATAATCCTCATTTTAGAGATGAGGAAACAGGTTCAGAGAAGTGAAATGAGGCAACGTGGTATGGTGGTTGTAGGTCTGAGTGGGAGGCAGAAAGACTTGAGCTCAAAACCTATCTTAGATACTAGCTAGGTGACATTGAGCAAGTTATCTGTATCTCAGTTTCCTTATCTGTAAAATGTGTAAACTAGACTTAATGACCTCTGGGGTCCTTTCCAGCTCTTAAGTCTATGGTCCTATGACTTTCGTTTTGATTGCAATGCTTATAAGCAGCAGAGCTAGAATTTCAGCCATAGTACTTAACAGCTTTATTCCCAGTGTTCTTTCTACTACACAAGGATTCAAGTGGCTTTGATCTATCTTTGATGTGGTCACTTTATTTCCCTTTCTCGATAACTTCCTGTCCATTTTTATTTTTTCCCCCAACAGTGAGCTAATGTGGTGGCGTGGAAAGAACATCAGATACAGCAACAGAGATCCTGGTTTTGAACTCTATCTCCATATTTCCTACCTGTGTGAGCAAGTCAATAAATCTCTCTGCCCCTCCTTTACTCATTCATAAATAAAATGAGGGTACTAGATAATATATAAGTTCCCTTGCAGCTCTGGATCCTATGGTTTATGATTTTAAAATCCTCATCTTTTCATAATGTATTTTTTTTCTTATCTGAGGTCAGTAAAAGACACATATACCATAAAGTATGAAGATAAAACTGTAGCAAAAGATATTTTAATAACTATTACATTTTATCTTGCTAACCAAAGAATAGAATCTCTGCTCAAAGCAATACTGTATAGCCATAATTAAAGATAGATCTAAAAAAACATGGTAGCTATTTAAATCATATCAAGAAATAGTCATTGTAAGGTTTTCAAAGTCACGTGGGAATCTTTGTTAATTGATGTCAAGTTGAGGGTGGGGAACAGCAATAAGGACTGTTAAAAGAAGATTTCAAAATCTTACTTTTTTTCTTCTTTTTTTTTTTGACATTGCATGCTCTATCCCGAGATTTGAATTCTGTTAATTTAATGAATTATGAGAAACAAAATCATTGGATATTCCAAATTGAATTCCATATTGGTTAACATGTACAATTTTCCTTGTGACTTTCAAGCCTACTCACTTTCCTTCCTACAAATGATGGTTGAGTATCCACTATCTTCAAGGCACTTTACTAAGCACCATGGAAGTTATAAATAAAAGCTGGGGAAAATATGGTTCCTGCCCTCCAGGCAGTTATAATCTAGTAGTAAAGATAAGAAAATAGTTCATGACAGTGTGATGTCCTAAGAGATACAAAAGATTGAGAGGAAAAAGAGGGCATTCAGTTGAAGGATCATGAAAGACTTCATTGAGGAAGTGGTATCTGACATGGAGTTTGAAGTATGGGGAAAATATTGGCAGGAGGACATTGTGAGAGACATGCATCCGGAAAGTCCAAGACATATTCAAGAAATAACTAACACAGTTTGACTAATGTGAAGGATACGTGTGGAGTGAAGATCACAATACAAACTAATCCTAGTTTTCACAGTGACCTATGAACTTGAGAGTTTCTTTATCATCTGGTCATAAATAATGAACTGGGGATAACCCTGGAAGGTAGATGCTGTTATCTCCATTTTACAATTGAGGAAAGTGAGGTAGAGAGAGGTTAAATGATTTGCTCAGGGTTACACAGCTAATTAGTGCCTAAGGTAGGATTTGAATTCAGGTCTTCCTAACTCTATGCCCAGAGCCCTTTTCACTATGCTACTTAGCTGCTGAAGCTATAGCAGGAAGTTAACTGCTCATTCATTGTATGAGGTGTAGCACCAATTTACTGCTTAGCACTTCCTGCACTCCAAAGGACCATACTCAAAGTTGACAAGAGCTCTGAAAGCTATCAGTCCTGCACCTGCACTTTTGCACTTGCATAAGCATACACAGCAGCAGTGCTGGGAGCTGCTCTGGGTAGAGACCTCATTCTATTCTTCTGGTTTCATTAAATGCACAAAAGGTTCTGTTGTGGGGGATGGGTAGCTCACTTCACCATCATGGCCTGCACAGCTTTTGGCAGAATGCTGAGGGCTCTAACTATAGCCTTTGCAGACCAGGTATAACCTCATCCACTCCAGAAGAAAGACTGTGGAATGTTTCCATTCCAGACAATGGTAAAAGCTCATACCAATACGAAAAGGATTAGAAATCTTTGTTCTATTCTCTCTCCATTTTACCCATCCTCAAAATTTTAGCCACTTGTTTATAATTCCTATGAAAAGGCAAAGCACAGTTCATACTTAGCCCAATATATTTTACAGATGAAATAATAACAAAAAGAGAGTTCACTGAGAGATAAGATTGTAAAGATAGATTTGGGTAACATTTCAGACAATAGCAGCCCGAGGAATTTGGACTTAATTGTGTGAGAGATTATAGAATACAGTCTATGGAAACTGGCTACTGATTACATGTAGGGGATGAGGAAGACATAGGAGTCAATGATGAATCCAAGGTTTTGGCCCTGGTAACTAAATAACAATGACGGATTTGCTATTAGGAAGTTGTACTGGTTGGATTAGATTATCAGTAGTGTTCAGCCCAAGCATTGAATGTGGTTGTTGGTACTGTTAGAGACAAGTGTTCCTTTAGATTAGCTGAGACTAAGGAATGAGGCAGAGTAAGAACTAATTTGAAGGGATATTAGGAAGGGTGTGCGTGTGTGTGTGTGTGTTAGGTGAAGAGGTAGGATAGTGAAGACCTGATATTTATAGGCAGAGAGAAAAAAAGCTGATAGCGAGAGAGAGATTGAAGTTTCAAAAGAGAAGTCTATAAGTGGTATGATATGACCCTCCTTAGCCCATGAGCTGCAAAGGTTAAGTGAGAACCACCTATCTGGAGTTAGTGTTTTCTACGATGAACCCCACTGTCTTCCAGTTGCTTATAGATGCTGTCCCTTAACTGAGAGGCCCTAGAAACTCCAACTATTTATATGTATTTATTTTTAAAGGACTTGCCAAAGAGGGATTCAGAATAGAACAAGTTATCTGTTGCTGAAAATAAATCTTGTAGATCCTATGTTAATTGAAAAGACAATTCCACGCCTCATTACTCTCCAAAGCCAGAAACACCCGTCAACACTTGACAACTGGAGGCCTAGAAATGGCCAACTAGTTTAAAATCATCACTATTTGCAGCTAAACAGAAGTTATCCACAAAGAAGGAGGCAAGGAGCGGAAACACAAGGTGTTTTTCTTTCAGCGTAATTATGTCTAGGGCTATTCTTCCCTAGAAATGTTTCTTGGGATTTTTTTTTTTTTGCTCTGCATGAGATTTCATTGGAAGCCCTGTTATAAGAAACAGTCTCTACTAATGTAGATTGGTAATTTGTCTGTAATTTATAGATTTGCCTGGAGCGAATATCATCCTCCTCCAGAAAGGTTAAGTGACTTGCATAGGGTCACATGGCTAGTCAAAGGCAGGACAACCCTGGTCTTCAAGCCCAGGTCTTACCGACTTCCAGGTGAGCACTCTATCTCCTGCAAGTAGTGTGACCTCTGTTTTTCCATTTTTCTCCTTGGAAAATAGAGCCAGGAATATAGAAGAGCTTCTTAAGAATGGGACAATTCAACAGGCTTTCGATGGCTAATAAAAAGAGGTGACATTTCACTTTTTTAAGCGATGTTGAGTGATCAGAGACCACAATATGGGCCAGGTGGAAGGGCCCCAGGGATGCACCTTTCCAGCTTTTGTCTGGATCAGATGGCTGGAGGAGAAGCTCTAAAAACTCACTTACTCCCTGAAGCTCTGGTCCTTACCCCTGCCCTTCAGGGCCGGCAGTCGGGACCAGAGCGGCTTGTCCCCTGGGGTGGGAATCCCCAGGGTTGCCTCTGCTGCTCTCTCCAGGTCAGACCACACGGGCCTCTCTCTTTTCATGGGTCCTCATTTCATTGTCATCTACTGTCATCCCGTTTCACTAGCCCTCTCCCAGGGCTAACCACTGGTCCTCTACTTTGAATGAGACTGGGACCAAAACCACCTCACTCGGTCTTCAATCTCCTGGTGCCCTCTGAGCTGCCCACACATGCTTCCAACTATTCATTATTAATAATGATTATACTGCTCTAATAATGACGATACCACAATCTTACAGCTCTTTACGGTTTACCAAGAACTTCTTTCACAACTGTGAAGTTTTTCTTTTAGTAGAACATAAACTCTTGGAAGGCAGAAACTTTTTTTTTTGTTTGTTTGTCTTTGTATATTGTTTAGTACAGAGCCTGGTACCGTCACTGAATACAAGCTGGAATCAGATAGCTTTACAGCTGAGGAAACTGACGCTCACAGGGGTTAAGTGACTACACAGCTTCCAAAAGGCGAGATCCGAATTCGATCTCTCCCTCGCCCCCCTGACCCTATCTTCTGACTCCAAGAGCAGCTCCTTTACCATCATGTTACATCCACAGGGTGGTTGTTATTATTAAAATTGTTTTTTTCATTTTAAACCTGCTTCCCTTCTTGGCGCCTCTGGTGCTGACAACGCGTTCCCTTCACCAGGATCTCAGAGGGAAAAGGCGGAGCGCTTCCCTCGGACCTCCCAACATCCTCGCCCACCCACCCACTTGCTTCTCCTCCACCCCCTTTTATGGTTTCAGGTCTTCTGTAGCAAGAGTTCCTTTTACGCCGGCAGGGGAGGGGGATCGAAGGGGGTGGGTGGGGGCAGTATGAGGGGCCCTATTATTTCTCGGGTGGGAGTGGCACAAAGGAGGCACAAAGTTAGGAGCCGCCCCTTAAACGTTCAGCTTTTGCTTGATGCTTCCTTGTGCTTTCTGGATGGAGGGACAGAGCTGGGAGAAAGTTTTTACGCCGCGTTGGGTGGGCATGGGTTATGGAGTCGGAGCTCCAGGCGGTTGGTGTTACTGGAAGGACTCGGGACGCCCAAGCACTTGTTGCGGCCAGTACGTGGTGAGGAGCATGGACATCTTGTTGGCTTTTTAATTCGTAGGAATTGTAGCCCTTCATAGCCAATTCACTGGTCCAGGAAAAGCAGCCAAGGAGAGGTCCAGAGAAGAGAACGAAAACCATGAGAGTCCAGGGACTCCGGCTGGTTGTCACTAAGTAAATGAAGAGTTGAATCCGTTCCCACGCTGCGCCAGGGGACTGTCTCTCCTAGGGGTTTCCAAGCACTGCAAAGGCGTTAACCCTGACTACACACTGGAACAGATACAGCTGCATCTCTTTAACAGGCACCCTGAGTCACAAATTGACTAAAGGATTCCCGCCACTAACCACAAGCCAGGCCCTCCCTCCCCCTCCTCTTTCTTTACTACTTTTCAGTGTCTCCCGCCCGCCCCTCTTCCTTCAACCCTTCTTCATTCCCTGGTGACGCTGACTCGTAACTGTCCAGCAGTCTAACCTGAACCCGCGGAATTGACAGGACTGTCTCTTGGGAATCCTCCGCTCCTCTCAACAGACAGGCTGGGGGCAGGGGAGGGGGGGCGCATCTCTCTCCCCCCCCTCCCCCTCTCTCTCTCTCTCTCTCTCTCTCTCTCTCTCTCTCTCTCTCTCTCCTCTCGCCCCTCTCTCTCCTCTTTCCTTATTCCCCACAGGTCTCTAATCCCCAGCATACAAGAAGTGACCACGCAGCAGGATGCAGCTGTGCAAAGGCCGGATGCTGGGCATCTCGGTGGCCATCGCCCACGGGGTCTTCTCGGGCTCCCTCAATATCCTGCTCAAGTTCCTCATCAGCCGCTACCAGTTCGCCTTCCTGACTCTGGTGCAGTGCCTGACTAGTTCCACTGCTGCCATCAGCCTGGAGCTGCTGCGGCGCCTGGGACTCGTCTCTGTGCCCCCTTTCAGCCTGAGCCTGGCGCGCCCCTTCGCCGGGGTCACTGTGCTATCCACGCTGCAGTCCAGCCTTACCCTCTGGTCCCTTCGGGGGCTCAGTCTGCCTATGTATGTGGTCTTCAAGCGTTGTCTGCCCCTGGTCACTATGCTTATCGGCGTCCTGGTGCTCAAGAACGGGGCGCCCTCCGCCGGGGTCCTAGTGGCCGTACTCATCACCACCTGCGGGGCAGCCCTAGCAGGTGAGCAGCTGTAAACCTCCCTCTTCCCCCACTGTATTCTCCTGGTATACCCTTCTCCAATTTACACATTGCTCAACCCTAAAGCCCCGCTCCTTCCCAACCCTTCTTTCCTCGCTGCTTTATCCCATTTCCCCCTTCTCCATTGGTTTCCCCCTTGGTGCTCCTCCAGTCTTTCAGGCAACCTCCATCATGCCTCCCTGTATCAATCCGGAACCCAGCTCTTGGAGCCTTTATTAACAATGGATCACGACAAAGGGGTCATGGAAAGAGTCCTAGATTTGATGCAGGCCTGCGCTGAAGTCCCAGTTATGTCCCTTACTTGCTGTGCAACCTCGGACAAGTCACTTTCCCTCTTTGAGACTCTGTCCTCATCTATAAAATGTAGTTTTGGAGTAAGGGAAAGAACATTCACTGGCTTAGGAATTCCGGGTTCAAATCCAGCTCTGTTACTTACTGCCTGTGTAAATTCGGACAAGTCATTTCTCTCCTCTGTGCCTTAGTTTCCTCATCCCTAAAATAAAAGGGATGGACTAGATCATGAATTCTTAACCCGGAGTCTGTGAACTTGTTTAAATTTTTTTTGTTGTTGTTAACTGCATTTCAGCACGATTGCTTCCCTTTGTAATCTCATATATTTTATTTTATGCATTTAGAAACATTATTCTGGTAAGAGGTCCATGGGCTTCACTGTAGTGTCAAAGAGGGACCCATGACACAGAACCCCAGGACTAGATGATCTTGGTTGTGCTCTGACTCTCCCTGAGAGAAAGGATGGGACTGGAGACTGGCTTTAAATTTCTGAGCCCATAGAGATGACACTTTAACTAGAACTGGAACTGGGATTGGGGTGGGGAGGGAATATAGAGGGGGAGAGGACGGTAGAGGCTGGCTGGGCCAGATCGGGGGTCATGTGTCGGGAGGTGAAGTCACCGAAGGCTGTGCTTCGGACCCGGCACAGGAGTGGAGCAGAGGAACAGAGGATGGAAAATAATCCTTCTTTGCTGGATTCCATGGCCAGACTACATTAATACATGCCCTCTAATGTGATCCAGCACTAAGGAAACCCAGAGGACAGTCACCTGAAGGGGTAGGAAATAGGATTCACATTTAAGCAACTACAAACTCGTTGACGAGAGGTGGAGGAGAGATTTTCTATCAGCAAAAACAACCCCCAGTCTCTTGGGTGCAGTTTCCTAACCAAGACTCTTTCAGGCTATCTTGAAAATTCGATGGCAGATTGGCAGCAGGTCTGTGCCTTCCCGGGCCAACCATAGCCAAGGGCTCTTCCCACGCTGCAGGGAAATAATCCTTTTCCTAGGTGCATCGGGGCATCCGGAGAGCTCAATGCCTATTTAAGTACTCCAGAGACAACCCTATCAGGCTGAAGTGAACAGAAGTGGGACAGATGGAAAAGAAAACCCAGTTTCAGTTTAAAATGGGGAGGTAAAAAAGGAATCCTGTGCTCCTACATTTGCATCTAAGAGGCAGCCTGGTGTGATAAGATCACTGGCTTTGGAATTGGTGCACACGAGTTTGAATCCAGAGTGGTTCCTCACTGAGAAAACCTTGGATAAATCCTTTCCCTCTTTGGATCTCATTTTCCTCATCTGTAAAATGGGGAGTGCAGAAAGGTTGGACTAAATGATCTGTAAGACATTTGGAAATTTAAATATAATGGTTTTGTTATATATAGTACTCAATCTTCCCTAGGAGTCAAAGCGCTTTCCTTATATCCTCACTAAGGAGTGGATGAAGACCAGCCCCGAGTTCCCATTTAATAAAGGATAGAAATTTTAGCACAGCAAAGCTTAAAGTGATATAACAATTCATTTGACAAAGCTAGGGAGATTGGTTTCTGGTCCTGTCTTCATTACAAATACATTTAAAACTTGTGCAAAAAAAAAAAGTCTTTCTTTTCTCTCACAGGAGCTGGTGATCTAACTGGGGACCCCATTGGGTATGTGACAGGTGTACTGGCAGTATTAGTTCATGCTGCTTATCTTGTGCTTATTCAGAAGACCAGTGCAGACTCTGAGCATGGAGCCCTCACAGCCCAGTATGCCATCGCCATCTCTGCCACGCCTCTACTTATCATTTGCTCCTTCGCCAGCATGGATTCTATCAATGCTTGGACCTTCCCAGGATGGAAAGATCCAACCATGGTCTGCATCTTTGTGGCTTGCATTTTGATTGGCTGCGCCATGAACTTTACTACACTCCACTGTACCTACATTAACTCTGCCGTGACCACTAGTTTTGTTGGAGTGGTGAAAAGCATAGCCACCATCACAGTGGGCATGGTGGCCTTCAATGATGTGGAGCCTACTTCTCTGTTCATAGCAGGTGTGGTGGTGAACACCTTTGGTTCTCTAATTTATTGTGTGGCCAAGTTCATTGAGACCAGAAAGCAAAGCAGTTATGAGGACCTGGAGAAAGACCATAGGGAAGATGTGCGGGAGACAAATGGCGCTCAACCACCATTTGTTATGGAGGCCCTGTCCTTGGAGAAAGGAAATGGTGAAATGGAAGGAGAAGAGACAGCCAGTGGCATCAGTCAGCCCTACACGGAAAAGCCTAAATGTGGTCTCGTGGAAACAGCACTGGTCTCCAGCCGCAGCCAGGAGGCTGAAGGAGTTAATAAGAACTCATTAAAAGATGCTTACCTTGGAGTGTGGAGATTGGTTAGGGGGACTAAATATGTGAAGAAAGATTATTTGTTAGAAAATGAGGAACTATCCAGCCCCTGAAAAAGAAATGTATGTATATTAAAATAATAATGATTATATATGTATACAATGTACATATAAACATACAAACATTTTATATATATGTATATGTTTTAAAAAGGAAGACAATATATTTTATTCCTAGTGGGGTAGGGAGCATACAGAAGAGGTTGGAAGGGATTGATACAATACAAGAAAACTAACCCCTATCTATATTATCTTCACTGAGATTCAAGGGTATGAAACTGATTAACAAAATAAGGCAGTTGCATTGGTTTTAGGTTCTTGACTATTAATATTTTTTATTCTCAGCTCCCCCCTCCCCCAGGCATCTATATTTTCTTCTATGTGCAGTCCAGAAATGAGGCACTTAATGGGAGAGTCAGGGCTAACAATTCTGTTAAAGTGGGAACTACAATCTTGCTAACCTGTTAGAAATGGGGGAAATGATAAAAATAAAATAAAATAAAATAAAAATGGCACTTGCTGCATGAAGGCCATGATTTGATAGACTATTTCTGGATATTTATAGATATCATGAAATCTCATGTTTGCTTTTTTGCCTAATTTTTTCTTCCCTCCTCTTCAAATAAATGATTGTATTGGATTTTTGTAGAGGAAGCAAGACACTTTTTGAAAATACTGATCCTAGACTTTTAAATGTGGAGTTTACAATTCACAGTTAGTAAATATAAAATTATTTTTATTGACAGAAACCTATTTATGACCTTTGCCTTGTAATGCTGGACCACTAAACACCAAATCCATTTTATATCGTTTTCATCGTGTTGGATATTCTGTGGAGTGAACACATTGGCTGGAATTCAATTCAATGGTGACTGAATCTCAGCCAGGCAAAATAAAAACCATCCTGGAGTATAGTCCTTTTACTCATTTAAAACCAAGCTCTGCAGCATCTTCAGTTGTGTTTATATTAGAATGCCGTTTTTCTAATATCAAATTTGAAAAAAAAAATCTGAAAACACAAGTACTGGTTTGTTGCTTTAACTATTACAATATTAGAAACTCAAATTTTCACAGTGTTTGCTGTTCAATGCTGCTATAATCATTTTGTATTTTTTGCTTTTAATATATGTGTATGGGCTGTCTAGTATGTAGGAGTCATGTTTGATAATTCTCAAAAGGAAAATGGGAATTTGATCAAAGCAGCCTGATTTTCCAGTGAGGGAGAATGTTGTAAACTAACATAAAACTGTGCCTCCTCTTGAGGCATATCATACTGTTAATAGAATTCGATGAACATGGAAATGGGATAATAAACAGGGTCATGCTTTGCAGAAATCTGGTTTTTTTTTTTCATTGTGTTGTCCATCATTTCAATCAGTCAAAAAACATTTGTTAGGCCTTTACTAATTCAATGCAATTCAGTTCAACCAGCATTTATTAAGTGCCTGTTATGTGCCAGGCATTGTCCTAGAAATACAAAGACAAAAAGGAAAACAAGTCTTGCCCTCAAGGAGCTTATATTCTACTTGGGGAAAGAATCTCTGCTTAGATAAATGAATACAAAATAGACACAAAGTAATTTTGAGGAGGACAGACAGTAGTAAGGAGATCAGAAAAGGTCTTGTGGGTAAAGGGACAATAGGGCTGAGTAAAGGATTCTGGTAAGGGAGGAAAAACATTAGAGGCATCCACATTCCATGCAAAGGTACAGTTGGACTGCCATGACTGGGGAACAGCAAGTAGTCTTGTTGGCCTGGAATGTGAAATTAGTCTGGAAAGATAGAATGGAGCCAGATTGTATAGGGCTTTCAATGGTGGCCTGTGTATTTAATTTTATCCTAGAGGCAACAGGGTGAATTAAGTTTTTGGATCAGTGGAGTGATATGACCAGACCTGTGCTTCAGGAATATTGATTTGGCAGCTCTGTTGAGGTCAAATTGGAGAGGAGGGAGGCTGGCTTTGAAGTTTAAATGAGATATGGTTCCAATCCAATCCAATGGGGCTTAGAGACTAATAGGTGTCTATGATGTACACACAGGTCTCTACATCACAAAACACTACTCTGTCAACAAAGAGAGATGGAAGGTCTGAGTGGGTGTCACTCCTGAAAGAATTAATCACAGAACACTTGTACTAGATTGCCATCTATGATATAACTGCTTGCATGTTGCTCACTAAATTATAGAATCATGGAATGTGAGAGGTCATCCCCTTCAATTCTTTCATTTTACTAAATTTTACTGATATCTTTTTACATCACAGTCATTTCAGGATATCCTTCAATGCTCACTAAATTATTCCTCATTACAAAGAAAAACATCTGAGCAAAACCAATAAATCAATGAATGCCTTCAAAGCATTCATTAAGTTGTTAGTGCCAAATACTCCCTTAAGTCTTGTGGATGAAATACAGCAGTGAGACAGTCCCTGGCCTCAAGGAGTTTACATTTAATAGGTGAAGACAACACCTGGGTATTGACCAGGAAAGGGTATTTTGGTCTGAGAAGTCATAGGGATGAGGAATGGAGCCAAAGGGGAGTCAATGGACCTACTCTTTCCAGAAGCAATAGTACAATTGATTTGATTATGCTTCCCAAAGCAAGAGATGGAAAACAAAGGAAAGAAAATAGTGGGATAAATGCATAACACAGATTGTCTGACAAGAAGATGACCAGCATGGATGACTGGGTGAACTGTCAAGTATGGTGTATATAGGATAGTCTGGGACTGGCTAGGTATGCTGGGTTCTATGAGTTGATGTCATTCACTGATTGGTGAGTGCCAATCAGGACAGAGTGTATCGAAAATTTGATATCTTTAGGTCTTTTCCTCACTATCATGGAATTGCTCCTCTCACACTGGAGACACACTGACGATGGTTGGTTGCGGCGGGTCATGTGACAGACAGGAGAGAGTGTGCAGTGGCAACCCACCAGCCAAGTTACATGGCGGGCACAGTAGTGATTAGTGGAAGGCGGGTTAAGTAGGGCATGGACAAAGCGCTCGTTACATCTTTACTTTCTTTTACATCCTCTACATTTTTCACTGGCCACCTGAAATCTTTTGGTGGGCTGCTTACAGCCTGCAGGCCATATTTTGTACAGGTCTGGTATAAACAGTTTAGTGACTTCTCTTGTATAATTCCCAATTGTTTTCCACAACAGTCCAATCAATTCACAGCTCTACCACCATTGGGTGAATGTGCCTGTTGTCCCACAGACCCTGCATTATTATTTCCATCTTTTCAGTCAGTCAGTAATCATCTATTAAATACCTACCATGTTTGAGGCTCTGTGCTAAGCACTGGAGATACAAAGAAAAGTGTAGTCTTTATCCTCAGGGAGCTCACAGTCTAATGGGAAAGACAACATGCAAACAATAATGTAGAAACAAGTTATGCACAGGATAAATACAGCACTAGAATTAAGAGGGATTGAGAAAGACTTCCTGGAGAAGGTGGGATTTTAGCTGGGGCCTGATGGAAGCCAGAGAAGTCAGAAGTCAGAGATTACCTTCTATCATAATCTTTGCCAATCGGATGCAACTCTTGTATTTCATAGATGAAGTAACTGAGGTGCGTAGAGATTGTGTGACTTGTCCAAGCTCACGCTGCTGTTTTAGGAGCAAAGTTGGCGGGTCATGTAACTTCTTGTCCAGTTTCCTGCACTATACTATTTCTTGGCTTTTTTTTTGCTGCTGGCCTGGATCTGAAAATAGTTTTGACCTGCCTCATCATCAATGTAACAGCCAATAATTGGTAGCACAGGGGAAAGCAAACATTTTCAAGGAGTTTGGTACAGAGCTCTTGAAACAGCTGTTGTTTGTTCTGCTGGAGAATAATGGTGATTATAAGTTTACTAATATGATTGACCACAAATGTCAGCATATTCTGGAAACCCTAAAACTGTGGCAGTAAGGCCTGTATTTAACTTTTATTTTTAAAGAACAAATATAGCACAGATAAGATTATGCTTCAGCCCTATAATTTTAGTCTAAGATGATAAGAAATTCTCATTCTGGCTATTTATAATGGAGCTGCCTTCCTACCTTTTAGTAGAGTCTGTTTTCCAAACTCTGTGCGTGTGTGTGTGTGTGTGTGTGTGTGTGTGTGTGTGTGTGTGTGTGTGTACTCTCCTGTGCTGAAGTCAGAATAGAATATTAAAGCCAGAGGGGACCTTAGGGATCATCTAGCCCAGCCCCCTCATTTACAGAAAGGGAAACTAAGTTCCAGAGAAAGAAAATGACTTACCCAAAGCTATAAACTCCAGTCTCCTTGAGTTTCAGGGTTTTTCCCCCTTTTTCTAATTACATAAGTAGGAAAGAGCACTTATGAAACTATAGCTAGAAATGGTTGGCAATAGCCTATAATGACTGCTTTTAAAATAAGCATTAATTTTAATGCTAACGTGCCATGGGGCAACACCTGCTATATGTCTATGAAGCGAAGAAAGAATAGAAAAAAGGAAAAGTTGAATCAGAGTGGTATATTTGTTTAATTCTGTTGGCAGTTCTGTAAAAACAGTACCAAACTTAAAATGATTATCTTTTTTTTTAAACACAAAACTTAAAATCCTGTGAATTGAAATTTGATGATTTTTACATTTTGGGGAGAAATTAACCCAATTTTTGGACATAGACTCATAATAACTAGAGTTTGGGAGCCAAAGGAATGAGCTAAAATCAGGAAGACAGAGACTTAATTCAGATGATCCTCAAGGTCAGAAAGTCAGGCATCATTATTCTAGGAATGGACACACAGGGACATGTCTGAAAGCAGGTCAGAAAACAAATCAATCCATGGGAGAAAGGACAGGTAGATCATGAGCACCATTGCCCAAGATCCTTACTGAATCTAAGACCTAGATTATTTAGCCAAATATTGTTGTTGCTGAGTCATGTCTGACTCTTCATGACCCTATTTGGGATTTTCTTGACAAAGATACTGGAATAGTTTGCCATTTCCTTCTCCAGCTCATTTTACAGCTGAAGCAAACAGGGTGAAGTGACTTGCCCAGGGTCACACAATTAGTAAGAGTCTGAGGCCAAATTTGAATTCAGGAAGATGAGTCTCCCTAACTCCAGGCCTGGTGTTATATTCACTGTACCGCCTTGGCACATAATGTCTTTGAGTTCTTCAAATTTTAATTTTTTTGGTAGGATGCAACAATAGTTCATTCCATTAATATATCATAATTTGTTCAGCCTGCCCTCTCAGTAGGGATTCATGTGATTTATTTGCTATTCCCAGAAACATTGCTATGAATATTTTGTCATAAATAGGGCCTTCTTTCTTTGACCTCCTTGGGGCATGTTCCAGGCAGTAGAATTGCTGGATCAAAGGAAGGTTATGAACAGTTCAGTGACTTTTCTTTTGTAATTCCAAATTGTTTTCCAGAACAGTTGGATCAATTCACAGCTTCACCAACATTGATTGAAGAAACTGAGACAAACAGGGTTAAGCTATTTGCCCTGGATCACACAGCTAGTAAGTGTCTGAGGCTAGATTTGAACTCAGGAAGGTGAGTCTTCCTGATTCCAGGCTTGGCTATCTATCCATTGTGCCACTGAGCTGCCCCATTTAGTCAAATAGGGATCCCAATAACAGAAAATGAGAGGAGGTCTAGGCAGGCAGTGAGTGGTAGGTGGGTGATTGGCAGGTCTGATATCAATTATCAAGACCTGGTGATTAATGTTAAAAGGCAAAGAACTCAATTACTAGAGTTGACTGGGTTCTCTTATCTAGGATGACTGGGTTCAAATTGTGTTCTGTCACTATCCACATTACCTTTGACAAATAACCTCTCCAAGTTTTGCTTGCTAGAGGGCTGGGATTTGGACTTTCCGGGTAACTCTTCATTCTTCTTCAGCAGCTCTGCTTGGCTTCAGCTCCATGGAATATCATGTCTGCTTTGGCTTCCCCTTGGAGCCACCCCACTCCCTGCTGCCTTCTCCCTTGAAATTGTAAGCTTCCTGAGAGCAGGGACTGTCTTTCTTTTTCTTATTTGTATCCTTAGCATTTAGCACGGTACCTGACACATCGTAGGGCTTAATAAATGTTTATTGAATTGTATTGAATTGATGCTCAATTTTTTAATCTGCAAAGGGGGGGCTAGTAATATTTATAATATTTATCTCACCAAGCTGTCACGATAATTAAATTAGATATTATATATAGAACTCTTTGTAATGGTAATGTAGATTTATAAGCTGTCATCATCATTATAGTATATATTATCATGATATATGATTACGTATTAATATTATATTAAATAATATATTATTGAGATACATCATATACAGAATATACACTATATAATATGATATATGATATATGGAATACATTTATTATCAGACATGTATATATATATATATACATATGTATGAATTGTTATTACAGAGAAAACTGTTACCATGCCTGGACATAACAGATCTACAAAAATTTAAGAACACTTTCATTAAGTTTTGCCATACTGAACACTAGTAACCTATGAACACAGGGAAAGGAAAGATCTTAGAATATAGAGGTCTGATAGAAGAAATTAAAACCATGTGAGGGGAGGGAAGGGAAGATTATACTATATAAGCTCTTCTGTCCTTTAAAACCTTTCACAGCTTGGGCCAACCTATCTTTCTAACCTCCTTATATATTACTTCCCTTTCCATGTCCTGTCTGCTCCTGGAAAGCATCCTGAAGATACATATAGTGAGTCTGCAGAAAATAAGCTTGCATCTCAACACTTGCATTCAATTACAAAAATTAATTATTTTATCCACTTAGGCAATAGTTCACCAAATGTTAAACATGAAAAAATAATTGTTGGAGAGTGATGTGTCCTGGGTCTATTTCTACCTGAATTCAACTGAATACAATAAAAACAAATTAATAACAATAATTTCCAGATGTTGGTGAACTGGGGTACAAGGCAGCTTCCTTACTGTGAAAATGGAATGTTAGATAGACTAGCAGGAAGACTGATAAAGTTGAGTTAGTGTGTTATACCATCTAGCTTCTTACATCTCTTTGGCATAGAATTCATTTTGCATTCTTTATTTTTTGCCACCAAACCCTCCCCTCTTTTAACTTCCACATTACTGTCAAGGTTATCACCATCCTCCCATACTCACCCAAACTCACAACCTAGGTATCATCCTCAACTCCTCACTCTTTCTCACCCCCCCATATTCAATCAATGGCCAAATCCTATTGTTTCCACCTTTGTAATATCTCTCATATATGCCCCTTTCTCTCCTCTGATGCTGCATCCATCCTCATTACTTTACTTTTCCTGGACTATTCCAGTAACCCGATGATTGGCCTCCCTGTCTCAAGTCTCTCCCCAGTCCAGTCTACTCTCTGTTAAGTTATCAGACTGATCTTCCTTTCAAAGTGCAAGTCTGATCACGTTGCCTCCCCATTCAATAAACTCTGGCTCCCTATTACTTCTAGAATCAAATTTCAAAGTCTCTGTTGAGCTTTTAAAGCTCTTTATTGCCTAGCTACATAACCTGGTCCCTTCCTACCTTTCTAGTCTTTTTACACTTTACTCCTTTCCATGTACTCAGTGATCCAGTGACACTGACCTTCTTGTTGTTCCATGCACAAGACACTCCATTTCTCCATTCCAAACATTTTCACTGACTGTTCCTCCTGCCTAGAACACTCTCCCTCTTTATCTCCTCTTCCTGGCTTCCCCGGCTTTTTTTGTTTCAACTAAAGTCATTGGACTGTGAGCTCCTTGAGAACAGACACTGAGTTTGGTTTTTTTTGGGGGGGGGGTTGGCCTTTCTTTCTATCTCCAGCACTCAGCACAGTGCCTGAAACATTATGTGCTTAATAATAATAATAATAATAATAAATTATGGAAATGATGATGACAATGATGATGATGATGAAATGCTTGTTGACTGACTGCGTGGGACCCAGAGTTGAGGGTGAGGATGTATATACCTAAAAGTGTATATAACCTTCTCACTTCTTCACAGCTACCCCCTTACTTTAGATTCTCGTTGTCTCTCATCTGGACTGTTGCAATGATCTCCTAATTGATTTCTCTGCCTCAGATCTTTCCGCAACTTAGTCTATACTCCACATTGTTGCCAAACCGATTTGGCCTTACGTGACCTTATCAGAGGTCTAACCATGCCACTCCTTTACTCAATTAAATTCCAGTGCTTCTCAATTGCCTCTAGAATAATACATAAGCTGTTCTCTCCTTTAAAATCCTTCACTACCTGGGCCAACCTATCTTTCTAGCCTCCTTCTATATTCCTTCCTTTCCCATACTATACTGTCTAGCCAAACTTAGCTTGCTATTCCTTACATATGAAAGGAATGTCTCCACACCTTTCTCTACATAATGTGCCATTTCTCTTCACACCTTCAACTGATAGAATCCTTTTTTTTTACCTTCGAGACTCAGCTCAAGCACTTTGTTGTTGTTGTTGAGTCATTTCAGTTGTATCTGACTCTTTGTGACCTTACTGGAGGTTTTTTTGACAAAGATACTGAAGTGGTTTGCCATTTCCTTCTCCAGCCCATTTTACAGAGGAGGAAACTGAGGCAAATAGGGTTAAGCGACTTGCTCAGGGTCACATAGCTAGTAAATGTCTGATTTGAACTCAAGAAGAGTCTTCCTGACTGCAGGCGAGGTGCTCCATCCACTGCACCACCTAGCTGCTCCACTGCACCATAATACCTTGTATTCATTTTGCATTTACTCTGTATCTCCCTACTTCAAATTTCTCTCTGCTCAACTATATCCTCCCCTTATCAGCTAGGGTAATTTCTGTAGAGCATAGGATTGACCATGCCATTGCCCTGCCCACAAACTCCAGGAGCTCCTTATTGTCTCCAGGATCAAGAATAAACTTCTTTGTTGAAGCTTTTCATAAACTAGCCCCTTTCTCTCTTTCCAGTCTTCTTATATGAAACTGTCTTCCATACACTCTTGCTTCAGTGCCTTGGCACTGGCTGTCTTTCCTGCTTGGAATGTTCCATACCTTTGACCTTTACCTCTACCTCTTAGTTTCCCTGACTTCAAAATTCAGCTCAAAATTCATCTATTGAAGGAAGCCTTTCCTGGAGTTCCTCTAGCTGCTAATGTCTTCCCCTCTCAGATTGCCTTCCATCTACTCTGTATATATTTTGTGTCTATCTAGTTGTTTACAGGTTGTCTCCCTCATTAGAATGTCAGTTCCTCGAGGGCAAGGCTAGTGTTTTTGCCTCCCCCACTTTTTTCCCACCCCCAGCTCTTAGCACAATCCCCAGCATATAGAGAGCACATAGCATAGTACCCTGTTCAGGTCACTCCACAACTCGTACCCACTCACAGTTTGGGGGCCCCAAAGAATAACTGAATATCCCTACTCTCAGGGCATTAAAGGTTAGGTTTTTAGTGCTGTGGCTCATGAGCCCCCAGCAGTGTTTTTCCCACCAACAATCAATCAGTCCAACTTAACTAGCTTTTAACAAAGTCATTTATTTAGGTAAGATAATAAGAATAATATGCATTATGCTCCAAAGCCTGGGACATACTCTCCCACAAATAGACACAGATTCATGGGAAAATGAGATCAAAATAAGAGTATAATAGTAATGTGACTTACATAGGACACACATATGGCAAAGATGTAATTAACAACTCTTTGCGCTTCAGGACCAAGAAGTCCTTTATTGAGCCCATATCTGACATTCTTCTCTGGCAAAGAAGTTGTACCCTTGAAGCTGCTTCTTTCTTTAGGTGACTCTCTTTTCATATCCATTTGGCTTTGGTGTGTCACTCTATTCTAAGACCAAAGTCTTGTCTCCTTCTGGTCTAGTGTCCCTGTGTCTCTAATCCTGATTGGACACACTGTCTGGCAACTGGTCCAGTCTGTCTAATTAGATGGTCAATGTTGGGACAGGAGAAAAGTGAGAGAGAGAGGGAGCGAGACAGAGATAGACAGACAGAGGCAGAGATAGAAACAGAGATAGAGAAGAGATTCGGAGACTGAGACAGAGAGGGGGAGAGAAAGAGAGAGAGAGAGAGAGAGAGAGAGAGAGAGAGAGAGAGAGAGAGAGAGAGAATGACAGAGACAGACAGAGACAAAGCGAAACTCTCTTCTTCCCCAAAAGTGATTTCCTCTCAAGGGCCTGACTTCAACTATGGAATCTTCAGCCCTCAAACTTAGAGACCTCAACCACTTGGCTGGCTACTGTTTTTATACGTTAAGTCCAGGAGTGTGTCTAATTTTTTTTTTTAGCCCATCATTTAGCCCAAATATTTCCTATATAGAATCATCTGTTTTCATTCAATGACCAAAAATCCTGTAATCTTCTGAATTTGGTTAATGACTTATTCACATATTATGGTAAGATTGTAGAAAAATCCTTAATGCCCAGTTTAAATTGTTGATTGATTGATTCAATTGAGGTGTCTTGTCTGGGCCTTCTGTGGTTAAGTCACTTGAAGTAGGGATGGGAAACCCCCATACACACACACCATATGTCTTCCTCAATTGAATTTAATCTCCTTGAGGGCAGGAGTTTCTTCATTTGTTGTTTTTGTGTCTAAAATGCCTAACATAGTTCCTGGCATCTAATAGGTACTTAATAAATGTTCATTCATTGATTGAAATAACCAGGATTAAAAATGAGAAGAAAAATTATTATTATGATATCTGACATTTTTATAGCACTTTATGGTAAGCAAGATTCTCTCTATATAGTGTGACATTTGATCCTTATGACAACCCTTTGAGATAATACAGTCAATATTATTTGCATTTTTCAAATGAGGAAATTAAGGTAGAGACTTTAAGTGATTTACCCATGGTACCACAGCTAGTAAGCAGCAGAGACAGAATTTAAACTTTGGTTTTTCTTGATCTTGAGTCCAATGTCCTTTCTACTATATTATATTGCCTTTCATTAGAAGTATAGGGGAATTGGGAACCAGGCTTTCCATTACAAAATTAACAACATATGAATCTCTTGTGAATTTGTATATATTTGCGGTCAAGTGCCTTGTATCCCTTAGAAAGGGAAATGATTAGAAAGGTTGACATCGGTTCATCAATAGCAAATCATAACTAGGCATGGTGGCACACGCTTGTAATCCCTACTTCAAAGAAGGCTGAGGCTAGTGGATCATTTGAACTTGAAAATTCTGGGGTGCAAGAGGGTTAAACTGATCAGTGTGGCAGCAATATGATGACTGTAGGAACAAACATCCACCAAGCTGTCTAAGGAGGGGTAAACCAACCCAGGTTGGAAATAGAGCGGGTCAAAGCTTCCATGCCATGACAATCAGCAATGGGATTGGGCCTGGGAATGGCCACAGCGCTCCCAACCTGGGAGTGAATGTAATGGATTATTATTACACCACAGGAAAAAATAAACCAAACCAGAGGAATTCAGAGAAATGTAGGAGGACTAAGACCAACACAAAGTGAAACAGGTGAACAATATACAAGTCTACAACAGTGTAAATGAAAAAGAACAATAAATGAAACCAAATGTAATTATAACAATCAATCTTCACCCAGATGAAGAGAGGAGGAGAAGGAAACACAATTCTTTTGTTGGACTATAAGGGTAAAATGTTAGGGGCAGTTAAGGGGTATATCCACAATTTACTACATGTAAAAACAGAAGGCATCAATAAAACTTTTAAAAAGTTTAACTTTATATTATTTATGCAAAAAAGTGTTGACTAAGCAAATTGATAGTGCAAGTAAGACTGGAAGGGGAATATATATTTATTCAAGTGTTATCAAGCATTTTTGAAGCTTCTATGTATATACAATACAATTGCAATGTAATCATGCTTATGGGGAAATTTTATGTAGAATTATACAATTCTATAGGCATTGAAGTGAGAACTCTACTAGACATACTTGATTAGCTAGCTTCTATTTGTAACTGAAATGAGTAAGATTTCATTTTAATGATTTTTTTAATAATTCAAATTCTTTACTCTGAGTGCATGAAGAAATATCTCTGGGAGATTGGGAACACCTTCCTGAGCTTAATTCCTGAGGCCCTCCTCAAAATACTTTCTTTGGCCTTGACTTTCTTTTTCTGTCTATTTTTCTTTCTTTTTCTTTCTCTGTCTCTTTATTTCTATCTGCCTCTGCGTTTACCTCTGTCTCTGACTCTCATAAACACACACACACACACACACACACACACACACACACACACATCTTTCTCTTTCTAATTCTGACACCCAAGGAAACCTGAATATCTATCCTTTTTCTGGGCTGGATGCCAGCAAATTCTCTGTTAGAATGTAAGGATAAAAAGTTTTGTAAAGAAATTAATTAAAAATAAATTGAAGTAAAATAATGTACAGAAACACAACAATGTGGTACAGTGGATAGAGTGCTAGATTTGGCATCAGGATAACCTGAGTTCAAATATCTCCTCTGGCACGTATTGTATGACCATAGACATGTCATTTAACCTTGTTATGCCTCAGTTTAATCATCTATAAAATGAAGAAGTTGAACCTAATGGCCGCTAAGATCTTTTCTGGCTCTAAATCTATGATCCTATTTACTGGGGAGTAACAAAAAAGTAAAAAAATACATATATGTATGTCTATGCATAGGTATACATATATACATATATGCACATATATATCTTAGATAACATGCTATGACTTTGTCTCTGAAGTTTTATTCATTTCCCTTACCCATATCTAGATTAATTTTACCAACCTAGCATACTCACAAGATGTAGATAAACCTGACTCTTTCCTTAGTAGAAACTCAACTCTATCAACTCTAGCTTGAGTCTTCTAGATTCAATCTATATGACTAGGCCACTTATAAGTCTTTGGGCTAGCTTTTTCATGGTTCCCATCTTCTCCCCACTTATACTCCCTGTCAATCTCCAGACTCTTGCAGAGTTAAAAATGGTAGCACCTGGTAAAGAACCCTGAATTTCAAGGTTGGAAGAGACTTCCTCGTCCAATGAACTCTTGAGCTGGCCGACCTACCCACTTCATTTCCCTGTGCTTTCAAAGTGATGGTGTGGTTAGCAACATCCTAACTCCTCCCCTCATGAAAGTTAGGCCAAGTTTTTTTTTCTTAAAAGGTATTGGGGCCATTCTTGATGCTTGGTTGGCTAAGGGTTCTAAAGGCTCAGACTGTCAGCATTACAAAGTAGTCATGAATAGCTCCAGGCCCACTCTGATGTTTGATGGGCAGACCACAATGAGCATCTCAGTCAAGGGAACTTTGCTCAGCTGAATCAATTGGAGGTGTCCTCAATACCTGGCCTTGTTAAATATCCTTCCTCTGTTATGGCTGAATAAATCTCCTTTTGTTAACTGTTGAATGATGGATGAGTGCTCCATTTTGTTCCAATATCAAACCCAAACTATCAAGAGGGGACTGGCCTGAGTCAGGCTCAGCCTAGAACAGATGGCAATCCTGGTAATCTGCAGATCCATTTCGATCCTTTCTCAACAGCCAAAATTTGTTGTTCCTTCTAACATACAATTTTACAACATTCCAATGACACATATAATAATAATAACAAAATATTTTCTATCTACTAAATTTCTATCTACTTTCTAACTACTAAATTTATATTGAAAGGAATATTTTATTTCATACAGCAGATACATCCTTAAAAATGCATATATCAAGTTGTATAATTATATATATTTTAAACACTAGGCAAACTTGCTATTTAAAAAGATTGTCAATCCTTTTGTGAAGGAAAAATCAACCCTTAAGTTATATTTTGTGAACTTCTGGTTTTTCATATATCAAATTGCTTAAACTGAAATGTACCTAACTTAGGTGGGCATCTCATTTCTCTAAAGTAGAATTTTTGTTCTATTAAAAATCTGCCTTTTAATATTTTAATGAACAAAACACTTCTATCTTAAATGTTCTTTGAATCCAGAGTTTTTAACTTAATAAAAGTGTTGAGGTGATATAGATATGTATATTTGCATACATACATACACACATACATGTGTACAACAATGTATATATACAACACCTGTGTTATATATGTACACACATGTATGTATACATATATGTTTATATACATATATGTGTATATACAATATATGAAGAAGATTGAACCTTTGTTTCCTCAGTCATTTCATCTTTCACCTGCCATATACATACATATATACATGTGCGTATATACACTTCATTAGTTTTTAAAACCCTGAGTCCACTATGAAGTTGAGTAATACTGTATTAGATTATACATAGGAAATTTACAGGCTGATGGGTTGGAAACCTTGTCAGAAAAAACCCAGAGTTGGAAAATGGTAATAAGATCCCATTAACAAAAAAGAACTAGGTATATTTACAGCTTCTGCTTCCTTTATTTAACCTCTCTGTCATACAACACTGCCTCTTATTTATCTAACCTTGTCACTATTAAGAGATACATTTATCCTTTCCAAATTTCCTTTTTCTGTTGTTGTTTAGTCATGTCTGACTCTTTATGACCTTGTTTGGAGTTTTTTGGCAAAGATACTGAGAGTAGTTTGCCATTTCCTTCTCCAGCTCATTTTATAGATGAGGAAACTGAGGCCAACAGGGGTAAGTGACTTGCCCAGGGTCACAGAGCTATTTAGTGAGTGTCAGAGACCAGATTTGAATTCAGATCTTCAGACTCTAGACCCAGCATTCTATCCACTGAGCCATCTAAATGCCCTTTTCCACGGCTTCTTGGAAATAAGGCAGTACCACAGAAGAGAAAGTGGGCTGGATTTGCATCTAAAGGAAATAAATTTAGATCCTGGCTCTGCTCTTTATATCTATGTGACCCTGGGCAAGTTACACTCTCTGAGTCTCAATTTTTTCATCTGTGAAATGAGGGAATTGTATTAGATGATCTCCAAGTCCCTTCCAGCTTTATATATCCTATGACCTGTTTAGCTCTGATTATTATGGCAGGCTGCTAAAGGCTGAAGGGGAACTTCATGCTTTCAGGGGACTATGGAAGCAAAAGATGCAGTTTAAATTCACAGAGAATAGTGAGAGATTTAGTTTTGTACTCTGCAAGAGTCTCAGATGACATTCAAAACCATGAGAAATTAAATCTTTTCTTCTAAGCATTTTGAATTGGTTGTTTTTACCATTTGTTCCCTTTGTTTAAAGAGAATATAAGACATGGAACCAAAAGAATAGATATCATTTTACTCATATTCCTCATTCATCTTAAATTAATTCTGCTAACCTGGTAGGCTTAAAGAAGAATATTATAATTGATTAGCATCATAGGAAGGGTCTGAAAACCAGCTCCACCCTAACCCCTGTGCCTGAGTCAGAAAGATCTGAATTCAATTTTGGCCGAAGATGCAGCGTGACTATGGGCAAACCTCTTAACCTCTGTCTGCCTCAATTTCCTTAACTATAAGATAGTTGCTAACAGTAGCACCTACTTCCTAGAGTTGTTGTGAGGATCAAATGAGATATTTGTAAAGTGCTTAGCACAGTGCCTGGAACGCAATAAGTGCTTAATAAATGCATGTTTCCTTACCTCCTTCCATAAACCTTAATGTACGTGCAATCACTGGCTAGTCTCTGCCTTCTTCTTGAGATATAATATGAAGGGAACATGGGAAAATCCCCACTAAACATGGCATCATGGAGCCTGAGTTTTAATGCCAGCTCTGTTACTCTTTGCCTGGATGACCTAGGGTAAGTCACTGAAATGCCCTGGATCTTGGTTTCTGTATATGTGAAGTGAAGGGGAGTTAGATGTCCTCTGAGGTCTCTTTCTGTTCTGCCTTATGATCCTATGCTTAAATGGTCTCAAGGATGTATGATCCACTTATATTCATTCACTTTCCATTGTCTCAACCATCACCTTTGGATGGACAAAGAGATAGTGTTGATCTCTATAAGATGCAAAAACACCCGAATGTAAAGTGAAAAATCCAGTCATCTGGGCGCCTTGAGTTGTTTTTTGGTACCAAACACTCAATCTTTTTCTTTTTTGATATTTAGTTTCCTAAAAGACACAGTCTGGCTGTATGTGTGTGTACATGAGTCTGTATCCCTTTCTGTGCCAAAGAGCTAATGAAGCTGCTATGAGACCATGTGTGACCGATAGCTGTGGGGGACTGTCTATACATATAATTATGCTTTGTCTGGGACACTAATCTATTGTTCGATTTAATATAAAATAGACAGGTTGTAAATCTCTAATGGGTCAAATAGCAGGGCCTGGATTTGTGGGGGTCAACCCAGGTCATGACTGAAGTTCCTGGGGGCATATATGCCTGTGGAAAGCTTTTATCCCAATTGGTGAACTCTCTAAGGGGCTATAACTCAATCTCATTAATAATGTGTGCCCATCTACATTTAAACAATCCATTATCAGCAAGCTAGCCCAAATCACCAGTTCACTCTCTCCTCAAGCTTTCCTTTTAAGGAACAATATTAAATTCTCAGATGTAAAATCAGGAGCCAGCTCCATGAGTTTGGAGAAGTTTATATGTTTTCAGATTCTCTTAAGAGCCATTCTCCAGGGCCTGAAGTGTATTTTTCCACGGTTATCTCCAGCTTTGTAAAACAATTCTTTATGTTGGCAGATACTACCATTCCTGAGCATAAGTCAGGAAGGTGGAAGAAGACAATGAAAACAATGTGACCTGTTCAATACTGCTTAACTGAGTCTGTCACAGAACGAGTCTGTAGCCGCAAGATTACACTCTTTCATAAGCAAGGAGAATTACTAGGGAAGTAGATGTTACCCTTTCCTCCCATAGTTATATTGCAGACTGAAGAGGTGATTGTTGAGAAGTAATTGAAATGATGATGTAGGATTATCTTTTACATTCAGCTTGAAACCACCATGTTTTAAAAATTCTTGCTATGTTGACTTGACAGATAATTTTGACTTTTTTTCTTTTCTTTTTTTTTTTTTACTGTAGTATTCTTGGAAAATAAAATGCCACAAATTGTGTTGCCTTGATAAAGAGTAATCAGCTCAGTAGAGCACACAAAAGAACCCAATGAACAGACTGCCTTGGCGCAGTCTGCAGAGAGGCCCCAGCTCATTTGGGTAAGTGCACTTCCAGCACCTTCTTGGCACATCCAGAATCCCCACGGTCCACTTCCTAGAGGTTTGCATTTGATTAATTTAGTAGTAATGTTCATATGGAAGCAAATGTTATTTTGGCCCTAATGCTTATTTTGGGAAACAAGGTAGATTATTAACAACCTAAGCAGGGAGAGTACAAAAGGGTCACTCCCTAAAATGATAGGGACAGCTATTGGTGCCTTTCTCTTTCACCTGCTGAGCACTGATTTTACTTTGAAGAGTGCAAGCAAGTGAATTAATTTGTATTTTGCTGCTATCAACATAGATACAATACCTGGGCATAACTATTTCTAGCCTAATTGGGATTTGACCAAGAGTAAGCCATTTTAGGGGCAGCTACATGGTACACTGGATAGAGTGCTGGGCTGTAGTTAGGAAGACTCACCTTCCTGAGTTCAAATCTAGCTTCAGATACTTAGTAGCTGAGTAACCCTAGGCAAGTCACTTAACCCTGTTTAGCTCAGTTTCCTCATTTGTCAGATGAACTGGAGAAGGAAATGGCAAACCACTTCAGCTCTTTGCCAAGAAAATCCCAAATGGGGTAACAAAGAGTTGGATATGACTGAAAAATGACTGAACTGAAAAGCCATTTTGAAAAGAGATCAGTGCTGGGGTGAGACTGATGAATAGTATTAATAATATATAATAATACAGTATAAGTATTTCCCTTTAAGGGATTCCATAGAGGAGGGTCCTCCAGGACAAAGGCGTCTAATATATCGTCTGCAGCCTGAATTTAGCTGCATGCACCAGATTAAAATATAATTGTGAAGTAGTTAACAAAATAAATACAAAATACAATAAAACATAGCTAATGTTAATATGCCTGCAGGGATTCTTAGGTGTGGGTTAGTGGACTCTATTTCTATTTGAGTTCGACATAACTGCTCTAGAAGATGCAATGCCAGCCTCCAGCTGAACAAAATTTAAGGACTAACTCGCAAGTCAGTACTGAAGGCAATGCAACTTCAGAAGCACTAAGAACTGATTCTCAAGATATTCCCAAAAGGGTATGAGGCCAAAAGAGTGAAAAATATCGTGGACGGTGCTTTCATAAAAAATAGGCAACTGAGAAAACATCAGCCGTGACTGCCCCCAACAGGTGTTTTCTTATGAATATAATCTCTATGAGAGTAGTCTATGCATCCTCATTGAATAGAAGTAGAGACCAGGTATGATTGTGTAGGTGATTTTCTATTGCTATAGACTGCAACACAACTTATTAAGAAGTGCAGAAAAGGAAGGAAAAAAAGCATTTATTTAGTGCCTACTATGTGCCAGGTGCTGTGCTAAGAATCTTAAAATTATTGTCTCATTTGATCCTTATAACAACCCCAGGAGGCAGATGACACTATTTTCCCCATGTTATAGTAGAGGAAACTGAGGCAGACACAAGTGACTTGCTCAGGATCACATAGTTAGTATTTAAGGCCAGTGAACTCAGGTCTTCTTGACTCTAGGCCCAGCAGTCTATCCACTGTTTCACCTCTTGTGAATATGAGATTCTGATGGACCTATTGTTTTATATGTTTTGGTCGGGCAAAAAGCAGCATTTGAAAGCTATCCTCAGACAAGGGAGCTCTCATACATACATCACAATCATAGAAGACTCAATTGTACAATGGATTACACCACTTGAGGATTTAAATGGAAAGATACGTTTCTGGTGTCACAGTGAAGAGGTTGCACTAGAATGATGTTCTAAAATCCTAGGGTCCTTGGTCCTGCTTGAGGTACAAATGAAAGACAGTTATTTTATTGATGGTGAGGTTCCCCAATTGCGTCTATTCATAGATAACACTACTAATTTTATTGATTCTCAGACATTGCAACATCTCTTCAGAGAAAACCATAATAATGTGAAAGAGTGATCTCTAACCATGCACAGTGGGAAAACAAAATGAATGAAGAACATATTTTGCCCAGATCACATGACATACAGCTGATCTGTTAGTTAATCAAGTTAGTTCATCAATGTGTATATCATAGACGAGCACTGTGGATAATAATAGCTAATAGTTAGCATTTATGTAGGACAGCTGGGTGGCACCACAGTGCACAGAGCGCCAGGTCCCGGAGTCAGGAAGACTCTTCTTCCTGAGTTCAAATCTGACCTCAGACACTTTCTAGCTGTGTGATGCCAGACAAGTCATTTAACCCTATTTGCCTCAGTTTCCTCATCTGTCCAATGAGCTGGAGAAGGAAATGGCAAATCACCCCAACATCTTTCCCATGAAGAATCAGACACAACTGACATAGCTAAGCAATAGAACATCCCTATCTCAGTGATGAGGAAACTAGGGCTGATAACAGTTAAGCAAGTTGCCTAGGGTCACACATGTTATGCATGGCTGGGGTAGGATTTGAACTCAGCTTTTCCTGACTCCAACTCCAGTGCTCTTTCAAGCATTAGATTTAAGTCATTGAACCTATTTTGTAAAACTACAACAAAAGAGATACGACATGCGGCTCAGGATTAAAATTTAAACCACTGTGGTTCAAAATTATGTTGAATAGAAATCTAATGAACAAATAGGCTTAATCATGTTTTGCATTTTAAATATTAAAGTTACTATTATTCAAAATGCACTAAGCACCCTGCATCTGAGAAGGTCAAAGTGGTCCCCTCATCTTCTCAAAAACTGATCCTCAGATGCTCATCACTCCCATTTGTCTTCTATTCATTTAGCCCTCGTGGGTTTTAAGTAGGGCTTTGCACTCTGCTGAGAATAATTTTCAATTGTCAAATATGTAAAACATCTTTTCTTGAGACATTATTAACAATGGCAGAACTGAGGAAAGAAATATATTAAATCGCAAAACGTTCTGCTGAAAAGTAGAACTTACTTGGAGCTTTGGGTGTGATGGCTCGCTCATTCAGTTGACTTCTGTTGGAAACATTCTTCCTTTGTTTCTTTTTAAATTTCCCTTTTCCTTTAAAAGTGGTTTATTGATGCTTTTGGGATTCTAAAACCAGTCACTTCTCAATAATCGTTTACCCTTCCCTTCTATGCACCCACAAAATATAGCCCTCCTTTATTACAAAGAGTTATTGAGTAAAGCCAGCCAACCCAGGACCCATAACTGAATAAGAATACAACATTCTGCATGGATAGTACATCATCTCTTGAACAAGAGAAGCATTTCATCATAGCTCCTTTTAAAGCAAGATTGGTCGTTGCATTGAATCTGATTTCTGATATCTTCTCTTATTATTTTTAAACTACATTGTTGAAGCCATTATCTATTGTGTTGAAATTGTATTTTGTTATTGTACCCCCTCCCCCACCAGTTAGTATGTTAAATATGTAAGTAGCCTGTGTGACGTAACAATAAATAGGAATCAAGGGTGTAAGGGGAACATAGCAGCCACTAGCCCAAAACCACTGCCTTAATTAATTAAGGCCACATCTAGAGAATGTGTGCCCAATTAAGAGAAACCAGATAGGCCCCAATAATTGTACCTCATTCTGTAAACTGCAGATAATGAAGTCCACATATGTGCAGTAAAACCAGAGAAAGGTTATACTAATTAAGAGACCCTAAACTAGCAACTGATAATTTTCAAATAATATTGTTATGTTAATGAGTGAACCCCAAGGGGGTCCAGATTAGAGTTAGCCTTCCTCCCAGAATGAGACCCTAAAACGTTGAGTGCCTGTCATGAGTCCATGCTGCCCAAGTGCTCCCAATACTGATCTGCAGCGGCGTGACTCTATGTGCTCCTCTCCCTGCTTCATCTCTTCCCCATGCCATCTGTTCCCCTTCCCCACCCCATTCCCTGCGCCACCCTCAGGCTGTCTGCCTCTGTTCTTTGTCTTGTTACAATGTGATTGATGCATTGCTCCCTTCTTGCTGCCAGCATAATCTTTCCCAATGGGTAAACAAAGAATCCGGCTTGTTTTCTGTGACCCAGCTAGGGACCCCTTTCTCATCCCCTTCCTTGTGCATAAATGGGGGGCACCTGGCCTGAAACTTAATTTGTTTGCAGTAGCACCCCACAGTGGGCACGCAGGGCACCATGAACCTGACAAAGGAAGTTTGTCACCCTTCCCAGCCAAAGACCCAACCCTTACTGTTGGGTCATAATAGAATATCTATACTATTCTCCTACTCCTTATTGATATTCTCTTGAATTGATAAATTCCTCATATTTGCAATTTCTCACAACATGATAATATTCGAATATATCCATACATCACAATTTATTCAAACACTACCCAATGAAAGACACCTACTTTATTATTTCCAATTTTAGATTACTACAAAAACATTGCTGTAAATATTTTGATATACATACAATTTTCCTATCATTGATGTTTTGGCTGTAGGTCCCTGGGCCAAAGGGTATGAATAGTTAAGTAACTTTTCTTGAATTATTTCAAATTGTTTTCCAGCATGGTTGGACCAATTAATAACTCTGCCAAGTATATTAATGTGTCTGACTTCCTACAGTCCTTCTAATATTGATTATTCCCGTCTCATCATTTTTGCCAAATTTCCTTTATGTCTGAGAAAGAAATTGGTCTTTGGTCATGTAGCTCATGACCAAAGTTACAGGAGTTGTGGATAAGACCTTATTATCGGAGGTGTGAATAAAAGGATGTTTAACTCTCTGAGGGATTTTTCTCCCTTGTAGTAATTAATGACTGGTTTATTTGTATCTGATAGAATGAACTTCAAATTTGAATTTGGAAAAGTATCAGAATATTCCCAAATTACTTTTAAAAATCAGAGACTACATGTGCTGATCACACATTCCTCATTTTATTTTTTCATCAATTAAGTATCTGCAGCATTTGCTATGAACAAAATACGTGCAAGGCTCCATCTATGTGGGTGGGGGCAGGGAAAGGGATAGCAACAGCTGAACCATATCTGCTAAGGACTAAATGCACTTTGTCCTAAGTCTCTAAGAATAAATAATGAGACACAATTTTTAAAAAGCTAGTTATTTTCTCATGTGTATTCAGTACAGGTTGGAGTGTGTGTGTGGGGGGGGGGGGGGACATTCCTTAAGAATGGCAGCTTGTAGATCATGGGCTAATAATATCCAGGTGGTACTGTTCTGAGGATGTAGAGGATTACTAGCTTTGTCACAGTAACCAGTGAATGGATAGCTGGGCATGGTGAACCACCCAGTACTCAGACTATATTTTCCCTGGCTCAGACCTTCCCTGGAGGGCTTTTGGATCCACTCAGGCTTAGTAGGTCCACGTGGGGTCAAGGCTGTATTGAACTGACCCTTGTTGGGGAACTATTTCGGGGAATTCTGTAGCCTCCAAAATATTTCCATTGCTACCAAAAAAGAGAATTGAAAGTAGTTAACAGAGGTGGAGGCGCTGACTCAGAGAGCTTGAGAAGGAATATTCTAGCTATAAATATGACTGGTAATAGGGACCCAATAGTTGAAATGAATTCAGCAGCCTCCATGAAACTGACTTTCAAGTACATCTCATATGTGATCCTATAATGAGGATGGTTTGACATTCTCCCAGGTGAAATAATTTAATTAGAAACCATGTGCCATTAAATTCCTTTTAAGCTGCTCTCTCCGTACTTTAAGTTTGTCGTCGTGTTTTACAGTTAAAGCTATAATTAGCTAGCTCTCCTAGCATCGCCAGGAGGTAGGAATTTGCATGATCAATTATGGTTTATAGCTGAGGAAGCAAAACAGGATAAACAGAAAAAAATGAAAGATATTGACAACCAGATCCCAAAGTAACTTGAGAATAAAAATAATATTTTTATTATGTAGTATTATTTATTATGTATTATTATGACATTTATGTAGTGGTTACATATCTCATTCAATCTTCGTTAAGCATCAAAGGTAGGCTTTTCAGGTATTGTTGTTCAGTTGTTTTTTTAGTTATGTCTGTCTCTTTGTGACCCCATTTGGGGTTTTCTTGGCAAGTGATTTGCCATTTCCTTCTCCAGCTCATTTTACAGATGAGGAAACTGAGGCAAACAGTTAAATGGCTTGTCCAACTAATAAGTGTCTGAGGCCACATTTGAACTCAGGTCTTCTTGACTCCAGGCCCAGTACTCTATTACTGCACCACCTAGCAGCCCTTTTACAGGCAATGAAACAGAGATCAGAGAAGTAGAATGTAATCTCCTTGAGGGTAGTGACTCTTTTTTTTTGGCTCTGTAACCCCAGTGCTTACTTTGTGCAGTGCATGACACTTAGGCTTTTCGTGAAGGTATGCTGAATTTTAATTGAATTAAGTGACTTACCCAAGGTCACCTATCCAGTTAAGTGATGGAGTCAGCACCTGAACACAGTTCTTCTCTGTCCTGCTATTTCCTCTACAACATAGCTTCCCTGCCATAACTGAATGGAATGTTCTGTAAATCAGCTTATTCTGAAGCACTTTGGGTTCTCTAATCAACCCTGTGCATGCTGGGAAGCTGTTTTAGGTGAATGAATCCTGATTAACTTGATTCTTTTTATCCCTAACGGAGAACTCAAAAGTAGTAGAATTTTGAACTCGAGTGAGATAATAGGAATGAAGGTGGCAAATAAATAGGTTTTTAGAAAGGTGGTTTCCTTAACAGACAGTATGGTGTACTGGGAAGTCTCCTGAATTAGGGGTCAGGAGAGCTGCATTCAATTTCCAAACCTGCCACTAATTCGCTATGTGATTACATAGCTGTGTAATTAGCTAGATAATAAATGCTTTCTATCCTTCTGCGTACCTCAGTTTCCTTGATTGTAAAATAAGAGGGTTGGATGCAGGAATGTGCTCATAATTGTTTTTAATATCTGGTTCTCTGGGGGAAAAATGTGTACTCACACACTTTAAAGTTTAATCTGCATCATTAACATTTTCTGCCTCACTTTCTTAAGTTTAGAGAAGCAACGAAACAATCAAGTAAGTCCTCATTTTTAGCCTTCTGATTTCTAAGGTGTAAGTGTTCACCTTGAAAATTTAACAACTGGCACTGGCCCTGGAGTCAGGAGGAACTGAGTTCACATCCAGCCACAGACACTTGACACTTACTAGCAGAATGACCGTGAGCAAGTCACTTAACCCTGATTGTCTCCCTCTCCCTTCTCCCCCCCCCCCCCAAAAAAAAGAAAATTTAACGACTGGCCTCCCAGCACCAAGTAGAGTTGGTTCTAGCTCATGCCTCGAGGGCTTAGATGATCTCCAAAGTACCTTCAACTCTAACAATCTCTGTGGGACATTGGTCCTGATTGCATAGTGGGCTAGAATGAGTAATCGCCTCTTCGATTCATCGAATCTCAGAGCTAAAAGCAACATTAGCTGCATAGTTATTTCAATCCCTTTGTCTTTCACATGAGAAAAAATGAGGTATGCAGAATTTAAGCTTTTGCAAGGGCAAATAGATGGCAGCAGATCTAAAAGGGAATCTGGGTTTGCTACCCCCTGTTCCAGTAGTCATTCTGCTCTATTACACTGCCCACTCCCCCTTTGTAAATGACAAAATAACCATCTCCATCAGGAAGGATGTTTCCTGGATTCCACTCTGCAATTGTAGAAGTAACTCCTGGAGCTGATGAAAGGGGTTGGGGAAGAAACGGCATTCAAAGACTTCAAAAATCCCTTTTCTCATTGTTTTCCATGACCTTGTCTACTTTCCCCACGAAAATCAGAGCAAGCCAAGAGAATAATAGCATTATCAGTTTGTAGATGTAGAGCTAATCCTGCCTTCCCCCCTCAGTTTTACAGATGAGGAAACTAAAGCTCTGAGAGGTTGTGGTTTGCCCAGGGTTATGTTGTTGTTCAGTCTTGACTTTTTGTGACCCATGGTGTTTTTTTGGCAAATATACTTGTCATTTCCTTCTCCAGTGGATTAAGGTGAACGGAGGTTAAGTGACTTGCCCAGGGAGGCATCTGAGGCTGGATTTTCTCAGGTCTTCCTGACTCTAGACCCAGTGCTCTATCCATTGAGCCACCCAGCTGTCTCCTAGTTATAGGAGTTATACTCTTGTAGTTGTGAAGCTAGTAAATGCGTGCTGATTGATTGATTTACATCCCATAAATGGTACTTTTTGGTTATTTTTGTAGGTAGTTTGTGATTTTAGAGGGTTTAGGTGATGTGAATGTTATTCATAAATGTAGTATCTGAAAACTTTGTTATTTCTTATTGTATCGATAGCTTCAAGTGAGTCAGGTATGATAACTGTGATTTCCAGGTTGCTCCCTCTGAATCTATTTCTTCGTCTATCAAATGGGTATGATAATACCTGCTCTATCAAAACATGACTATTTTGGAAATCAAATGAGATAATAATGTGCCAATGCTTTATAAAGCACACAATAGTTATATCAACATAAGGACTTGTCATTATGGGTTTCTTTTCCAACATTTTGGCCTGGGACATTTAGATTTAAGCTACTGCTTCCACTGGATAGAGGAGAGGAGTAGAAAAGCATGACCAAGAAAGACTAAATATTCTTTCCTCCCAATGATGACAGCAGAGGACATAGGGAGCCAGGAGTATGCTGGTAAATATTTAACAATCTACCCCCTGGGAGGAAAAAATGTACACAGGACACGCTTTTAATCTGCATAATTAACATGTTTCTTATTACTTTTTAAAAGCCTAGACAATCAACAAAATAATAAACCAAGTCTTTATTTGGATCATTAGTTTACTTCCAAATTATAAATGCTTATGCTGAAAATTGAAATATCAGTTTGGGAGTTAGAGTACCCCAGGGCAGAGGGTATGAGTTAGCTAAACTGGGTGGTAGATAAAATCTTCCAGTCTCTGGAGTGAGCTCTTCAATTTTCCAAAATGGTTTAGGAAAAGAAAGGCAGAGAGAGACAGCGACAGAGAGAGAGAGAGAGAGAGACATGGGGGGAGGGAAAGAGCGAGAGGGAGAGAGCAAATTGGATTTCTCTCCAAACCACCCACACTATCATTTCCCTGTTGCTTAGTAGAGTGAAAAGCATATAACTTTTCTACTGCCTGTATGACCGTGTTAAATGATCTGAAATATGACATGCATGCTCACTTTCTTTCCTGAGCTTGACATTCCCGGGAATATTTTTCTCCCAACCTCTGCTTTTTTCACTTTGATTCCTCTGAAATATATTATCTATTCCTGCAAACTTTTTTTCTTTTCCAGTAATTTTTGAGGAAACAGTTTCACAAAATACGAACCAGATGACAAAAACCAAAGTTCAATTATTTTTAAAAAGAAGGACATAAATGAGTGACAGAGAGATTACATTTTTAATACTACACTTAAAAGCAAAAAGAGACAATTTGTCTGAGGACATACTCACTTTGGACAAGAACCAAAGTGGTGTATTTGGAGCACAAATGTAAATTATAAACCAGACAGGACAATGCCCAGTTGAATGAGAATGACACTGAACAGCCCTACTACATTTCCTGAGCATCAATTCTTTCCCTTTCTTTTGAAGCAAGGTATACACTAGCTACAAAGTGCCTTTGATTTCTGTTCCTTTCCCTTAGAAATACTGGCTAATATAATGTGGAAGATAAAAACAGTAGACTGCATGATTAGTGCAAATGATTGAATTTGATCTGCTCATCTGGAAATCACCTGATTATTTATTTACATCAAAGACTCTAGGACTTTCTGAGAAGGATGGGTGGTAGAGGGGAAAAAGGGGAAAGGAAATAATATAATATACCTCTAAAGAAGTTTGAAAATCTTTGGAGAAACTGGTGTTGGGGACCCCAGTACCTGAGAACCTATGATATTAAAAATTGTCTTATTAATGCAGTTTGTTTTTACATTAATCATTTCAGGATCTAACTCCTTCATTCCCTACCCCACCCCTACGCCTATGTGCTCATGGGTTGAATTCAGAGGAGAAAAGCCTAGGGTCGGAGTGTAGAGATACCACCTTCACACACCAGATCAACACCAGCCAGCCACGTTAATAGCCAGAGTAATCTCTTTGAATCAATTAATATAGAAAGGATGGTTCTAGTATAAACAAGGAACATCCAGAAGGCCAAAGTTCCAAAATTTCTGAGAAGAGTTAAATAGCTTACCAAGATGGAGAAATATTTAGCAACTAGCTCTCTGGGTGAAAAAAAAGTACATGACACACTTAAAAGTTTAATCTGCATTATTAACATTTTTTCCATCACTTCCTTAAATCTATACAACAAACAAAGAATAAATCAAGCCCAAATTTTCAGCAAAATGCTCACAATGAAAATTTAACCATGAAACTGCCTCTACCCTTTGACCCAACAATACTACTACTAGGATAGAAGAAGGGTTATGATGATGGTGAGTTGAAGACCATCCTGTAAGTGGTTGAGATGAAATGAAAATATTGGTCACAGAAAGTGAGGAGGTTGATAAATAGGGAGACCAGAGCATACAATATTACAAGATGAAGCCAGGAGCTTAGTATGTCTCCGTACTAGAGCCAGTGAAGGAGTCAGTGCCAGAAGTATTCTGCAGTCAGATTTTATTTCAGAAAGCCAATGGTTAAATTTACTTTCAAAAAAAAATTATTCTGAACTTAACAGAACAAGCATTTTCATAACATCGTACAATAGGGAAAAAAAGATGATTGTACATGAAACTGCAAATCTATTATGTATAACTTGTATCTTTTAAAATATACATTGAAGTTATGTAACTTTCTTTTTTTCTTACCTCTCCCCAAGATGGCTACCATTAAACACAAATATGTGTGTATGTATGTATGTATGTATGTATGTATGTATGTAAAATCATTCTATATATACTTCTATTTATCAGTTCTTTCTCTGAGTGCAGATAGCATCTTCTTTCATAGGTCCTTTGTAGTTAATTTGAGTATTTATAATAGTCAAAATGACTTAGTTACTCAAAGTTGTTCTTAAAACAATATTGCTGTTACTGTATACAACGTTCTCTTGGTTCTGCACATTTTTCTCTTCATTGTTTTTCTAAAATCAACTCATCATTTCTTACAGCACAGTAGTATTCCATCAGTCATAGACTGCAAGTTGTTCAGCCATTCCCCAATTGATGAGAATCACCCCAATTTTCAGTTCTTTGCTGCCACAAAAAGAGCTGCTATAAATATTTTAGAACATAGAGGTTCTTTTCTTTTTTCCCTAACATCTTTGGAAGTTGTGTTGCTGGGTCAAAAGGTATCGGCAGTTTGATGGTTAAAATTTCAGTGTGAGCATTTTGCTGCAAATTTGGGCTGGATTTATTCTTCTGTTCATTGTATAGATTTAAGGAAGTGATGGAGAAAATGTCAATAATACAGATTAAACTTAAAAGTGTGTCATGTACTTTTTTCACCCAGAGAGCTAGTTGCTAAACATTTACTAGCACACCTCTCATTAGGACCATAGATTTAGAACTGGAATAAATTTTAGGGGTATTCTATTCTAATCCCCTCATTTTGCAGATCAAGAAACTGAAGCCCAGAAAGATTGAATGACATTCCTGGGTCACACAAGTAGAGACAAATGGCAGAGCTTGGATTTGAACCCAGGCCTTTGGCTCCAGACCCAGTATTCTTTCTATAGTACTATACTTCTTAGGTGTGGGGTATGTAGGTATCTGTCAAGAACAGTTATTTCCATTTCCTCAGGGTTGTTTATATATAAAATGTGTGTACATATATATGTATATATTATAGGTATAGAGAGAGAGAGAGAGAGAGAGAGAGAGAGAGAGAGAGAGAGAGAAATAGAGAGAGACAGAGAAATAGAGAGAGACAGAGAGAGACAGAGAAAGTCTTCTCAATGCTCTGGTTTCCCTAATTATCAGCCTTCTCCCTTGCCATGACCAATATTTTCATTTCACCTGAACCGCTTGCAGGATGGTCTTACCTTTTAGCTCACCATCATCATAACCCTCCTCCCTCCATAATCCTGAACTCTGAAATTCTCCTGTCTGGTCATAACCTTCAATCCTTCCATCTCTCCTTCTGCCTCATTCCTAAATATAGTCTTTTGATATACTGTTTCTCTTTCCCTCATTGTTCTCCCATTTCATCACCCAGTTTGTCACAATCAGTTAAACTGTACACTATGATTTCAGGTTGACTTATTTGCCCTCTTGTTCTATTGTCCCTCAGTCTTTCTCCCTACTCCCAAATCTACCTTCTCTGATCCTATGAATCTTCTATTGAATGCTGTTGTAGTTAAATCTCCCAGTTCTACTCAGAGTCTTTTACAAATTTATGTTATCTAACTTTAACTAAGCTTTTAATACTGTATCATTTTTAAAAATTGTTTTCTTATTGACTGTCTCTCACTCTTTCCAAAGTGGCTGCTCCAAACCTTTTCTTTTAAGTCTCTTAAAATCACTCCCATACTCTCCTTTTCAACAGGGGATTTTGCCTCTTATTTTATTAGTTGTGAGTTCCCTTTTCTCCCCTACTGTTCATTTCAAAACCCATCTACTTTATTCCATTTTCTCTCTTCATTTGTTCCAGTTGTAAAGAAAGAGTTTCACGGGCAAGAGCAGTTCTTTTCCTTTTGCCCTTGATCCCATCTCTGCTTCTTGCCTCAGTGAGTTTGTCTTTTAAATCACCCCTTTTCTCTCTCATCTTCAAATTCTCTTTATGTGCCATCTCCTCTCCTGGTGCCTAAAAATACTTCCTGGTCTTGCTCAGCCTCAAAAAAAATTGGCTTTCATTTGACTCTACCATCTTCTCAAGCTGTTCTCCCTTGCACAGCTGAACTCTTAGAAAAGGGTCACTTACACTCACTGCTTCCAATTCTTTACCTACCACTCATTTCTCAAATCCCTTGTAATTTCACTTCTGGTCCCATCATTGGACTAAAATGAGCCTCTCCAAAGTTTCTAATGCTTTCTTAATTGTCACATCCAATTCTTTTTTCTCAGTCCTCATTCTCCTTGTCCACTTTCTAGCTATTGACACTGTTGGTCACTGCTTCCTCTTGCCATATGCAATCAATTGACAAATCTTGTCCATTCTATCTCCACAAAATTTTTTCCTCCAAACCACTTTTCCCCACATACTACTACTTTCCTGGCTCAGTATCTGGACTGTCTCACTTGATCTCAAATATTTTAATCAATCTCCCTCCTAGCATCTCTCTTTTCCAATCCATCTACCACACGGACACAAAAATCATCTTCCTAAGGTGTAGATCTGGCCCTTATCATTTCTCCTGCTCAAAGATCTTCAGTGATTTCCCATTACCTCTCAGATAAAATACAAACTCCTCATTTACAATCTGGCTTCAACTCTTTTCCAGACTTCTTTCACATTATTCACCATCACTTGCTCTATGTTCCAGATAAACTGGATCACTTCTTGTTGCCTGGACTTGACTTGACATTTCATCTCATATCTCTGTGTTTTCTTATAGGCTATCTCCTAAACTTGGACTATAAACCCTCCTCATCAATCTTCAAGGCTCAACAGAGGAGACTCCTCTGTAAAGCCTTTCCCAATCACCTTAGTTGTTAGTTCTCCATCCCAAATTTCATACCCAGAGCTAGGGCTTGGGAAAGTGATTTCTAGAAGGGCTGATACAAATATAGCACTGGCAAACTGAATACTTTGCCTAAAGACTAAAAGTTAGCATATAGAACTAACTATAAGATGCAAGGAACCATTCAGAGAGAAGGATGAGAGACTTAGAAAGAGCCAGACTCAGTTCCCTAAGAGTATGCAGAGAAGACTGGAGTTTACTGACGATACCTTATCTAATTGTTGCTGTTTCCCTTTTCCTCCATACCACTGACCTCACAGCACTTTGTTTTTACATTTCAGGCATTCATTCTGTATACTTTTATATTATGAGAGGCCTGAATAATAGCTATAGAGCCTGTTACAGAGTCAGGAAATTAAGGCTTCAAATCCCACCTCTGACATGTACTAACTGAGTGACCTAGGGAAACCCATTTCACCTCTTAGCATTCCAGAATTTTTATTTTTTTTTCCCAGGCATGAATTATTATTAAATACTTTGGCCATATAATGAGAGGACGGACTCACTGGAAGAAGCCCTGATGTTGGGAAGGATTGAAGGCAAAAGAAAAAGGGAATGGCAAAGGATGAGATAGATAGTGTCATGGAAGATAGGAATATGAGCTTGGACAGATTTTGAGAGAGAGTGGAGAATAGAAGGGCCTTGTATGCTAGAGTTCATGGGGTCATAAAGAGTTGGACATGACTGAACAACTCAACAACAACAGAATTCCAGACAATCCTTTAAAGCTATTAAGTTGTAGAAAGACTGTATTGATAATGATAATAATAATAATAATAATAATAATAGCTAGGATTTACATAGCTCTTTAAGATTTGCAAAGCATTTTACAAGTATTATCTCATTTGATCTCACAGCAGCCCTGGGAGGTAGGTGTTATTATTATTCCTATTTTACAGATAAGAAAACAGAGGCAGGCAAAGGTCAAGTGACTTGTCCAGCTAGTAAATGTCTGAAGTCAAATTTGAACTCCAGTCTTCCTGACTCTAGATCCAACAGATCTGTCTACTATACTATCTAGTAGAAGAAGCTGCTCATTAATTAAATCATAAGGGTTTAAAAACATTACAGCTATTTGTTCTTGTGTCATATCCTCCAGTAGACTGTTACCTTTAGGAGGAGAAGGAACTGTCCTATCTTAGCCTTATATCTCATCCAGGACCTCACACGGTACTCTGCACACAGTAGACACTTAATAAATATATGTTGAATTGAACTGGAAACCCTTTACTTGTTTCTTCATAGATCTTAGAAGCAAATACTATCTACTCTCTTGGATTATATTATCTTGTTGGAGTGGATACCACCTTCACCAGTACAAATCATACTCCATCCATGGTTTCTCATCCTGTTCCACATCTTCCTCTAAATTCTGCATAAATGATTTACCTTATGTTCTAGAAGATTCTCTCTAGTTCTTTCAATATTTCATAGGTACAACCTTCAGGCTGTCCTTCTGTTATCTCTTGCTCTAACTACAAGACCAGCCAAGTCATGTATGTCTTTGATGAGGGTGCTCCCACGCAGGCAGTCCATCTACAATCTTAGTCTCAGGCCTTTGCCATTCCCAGAATGCACTTCCTCCTCACCTCTATCTCATAGAGTACCCCTCAGTCTTCAAGACAGCTCAAGCACCACCTTTTACATGAAGCTTTCTCTTCAATCAGCCGTTAAGAGGCCAATGTCCTCCCTCTCAAACCACCCCTTATTTTAATCTCCTTTGTGTTTATTTGTATTTATTCTGTTTATATTTATTCGTTCTGTTGCCAAATGGATCATTATTGCAATATTTCATGCGTGAAACCATTCCTAGAATTAATTAACCAAAAGCTTTCATTTTAGAGCCATTTGAAAATGCAAAACCAAATCCCAGATTCTAAAACTTTAACCAGCTCCATTTGTATCCTTAAAGAGATGATTTGCTTTCCAGAAATACCCAGAACAGTGCTTGTTGTTCTCTGACAAACGGATAACAATGAGAGCTACAAAGTCACGAAGGAAGGACAATTGGAAGGAAGTTTGGTAATGGACTGTGGTTTGGGAAGAAAAGAGAAAAGTTATTAAATTAACAGATGCCAAAAGAAAAAAAATGGAACATTTTTGTTGGTCAAATATACTTTATTTTTTAATTTAATAATTGGTTTCAAAGATAACTTAATGATTTAGTTAATGGTTTGAAAATTAATTAAAGGTCTGTGGACAAGAGATTAATTACAAAGAGAAAAATAAAGCAGTTCTTGCCCTCTGGGAGCTTATATTCTTCTAGGCAGATGCAACAGGTACATCAGTGGGTCTCCAAGAGATAGAATTTGCACTTACTAAAGTTTTGCTTTTGCTTTGTGCTTAACAACTTGCATAAATTTCTTAACATCTTTAATGTTGACAGTTATCTTGGCCTTTAAGAGAAAGTAGCTATTTAAGGCATCACTGATAAACAAATGGTAGGGGTTCCTTTTCCTCTAATGAAGAATAGAGAAAGTTTATCTGTCTCTTTTTCCTGTGCTCTGGTCTTCATTCCTCCATATTTAGCTGCTTTCCTCTTCCTCTCTCTCTCTCCTCCTTGCCTAATCGTTCTCCCTCCCCTATTACCACTAAACTTGTTAAGATAACCAGCCCCAAGAAAAGACAAGCTCCTTTTGTGTGGTCACATAGAATACCTAAAGTTCCATTTCATTTCATTAGGAGACTGGATGGAGATGGGACCTGTTAATTCATTGGTACAGGGAACTCTCAGATGAGGAAACTCGTTGTCTCATACCTGATGACCTGACTTATGTTGTCCGTCGGGTATCTTTCTATTCCCCCTTTGGGGAAGATCCTAGACATTAGGCAAGGTAATTGACTTATTTACTGCGAAAAACATAGTAGATACTCAGTGTCTGTTGAATGAATGAATTCATAAATCTTTCTGGTCCTTAATTTCCAAACTCATGAGATGAGGGGGTTGGGCTAGGTCATTTCTCATGTCCTTTCCATCACTAACATTCTTGAGTGTCTATAATATTTTTCGCTTGTAAAAGAGCATCACAAATCCAACCCATTGTGCTCAGCTTTGTGTCATTCTTTGTATTTCTGAGTACCTCTCTTTTTTCTTCTTTATCAGATATGCTATCTCTATTCATTCCTGCAGTGAAACTTCATTTTAAAAGTTATTGAGAGGCAGCTAGGTGGTGCAGTGGATAAAGCACCAGCCCTCAAGGACCTGAGTTCAAATCCAGCCTCAGACACTTACTAGCTGTATGACCCTGGACAAGTCACTTAACCCCAACTGCCTCAAAAAAAAAAAGGTGTTGGGATATTTCAGACTATAAGAACCACTTTGACCTAGAGGCTCCAAGACAGTTTCCTACTATTTGTAGAAAGCATATATAGGGAAACTTAGATTCCCACAATTTCAAGATTTTCCTCTAGATATTTCCTTCTGTCCCAATACTCTTTGTGATGCTATTAATTTTTTCACTTTATTTTTTAATTTTTATTTAGTATTTTGTTTTCCCTCAGTTACATGTAAAAATAATTTTTAACATTTGTTTTTAAAACTTTGAGTTCCAAATTCTTTCCCTTTTCCCCTCCCTATCACCCACTCCCATTGAGAAGGTAAGCAATTCAATATAGATTATACATGTATAGTCAGGCAAAAAATTTCCGTAATACTGATTATGAATTTTTTAAATGGAAAATACCAGATATAAGATTATAGAGATTTAGAATTGAAAGAAATCTTAGAAATCATCTGGTTCAGCACCCTCATTTAACAGAAGAGGAAACTGAGGCCCATTTGGTTATCCTTGATAGGTTAAATGATTTGCTTAAATTCATAGCTAATTAGTGGCAGAGCTGGGATTGGAACCAAGTTCTTCTGGCTCCAAATCTCATTTTAAAAAGATGATTTTACTCATGGTATATTCTAGGAGATTTTGCACTTATAAAGGAACAAAGTTTTTCTCCTATTTCAATTTACTTATGTCAGTGGCTTAATGAATTTCCTTAAAAGGTACTACAGATAGTATCCAATCTCTTTCAATGGCTGGCAAAGGCACATGGAGAATTGGGAACGTTCTTACCCCATTCTTTACTTCCTGTCCAGTGATAGTTCTCTAGTTCCTCAAATCCCAAATTAGAACCATTTTAAAAACAGGAAAACGGGAACATTTAAAGATACATTCTTAACCTTTTGAGACTGCTGTTAAGTGTAGTCGTTACTTATTATCTACAGTAAACCTTGAGTACCAGGGTTAGAGGCAGAATTCAGGGCTGGAAATTTTGACTGAGTCTTGTTGGAACTTAGAGTCTTAAGTGGTACAGGACTATGCTGGGCCATGTACTAAGTGAGCCAGGCAGGGTTATCTCCTTAAAAGAAAATGTTGTCCATGCCTAAATGGAAGAACATGGCACATCCTTACAGGATCCAATTCAGGACTCCCCAAATCAGAAGTGTTCCTTACTTTAAAGCAAAGACTCATAACCATTTTTGACTCATGGACCCATTTGGCTGTCCAGCGAAGTGTATGGACCCCTTCTCAGAGGAAGTTTCTTTAAAAAAATTAATAATTGATGGAAATGCTGAAGTTCAATTAGATGTTAATGAAAATAAAGATGTAATTTTTTCTCACCCAAGTTCATGGATCCCCTGAAATCTTTAAATGGAGCCAGCTTTTGTGGAGACTAGGTTTAGAACTTCTTTAAAGGCTTCTCTGCTGATATTTGTATTGAGAGCTAGATGGCAGAGTGGATAGAGCGCTGGGCCTAGAGTCAGGAAGACCTGAGTTTAAATGTGACCTCAGACACCTACTAGATTTGTAACCTTAGATGAGTCACTTAACCTCTATTTGCCTCCATTTCCTCAACTGTAAAATAAAGATAATAATAGCACTTACCTGCAGAGATTATTTGAGGATCGAAGGATATAATAATTTTAAAGTGCTTACCACCATACCTGGCACACAGCAAGTGCAATAATATATACTGTTGTTCAGTCATGTTCGACTCTCCATGACCCCATGTGGTATTTTCTTGCAAAGATACTGGGGTGGTTTGTCATTTCCTTCTCTAGCTCATTTGACACATGAGGAAACTGAGGCAGGCAGGGTTAAATGACTTACACAGGGTTATACAGCTAGTAAGTGTCAGAGGCCAGTTTTGAACTCACAAAGATGAGTCTCCCTGACTTCAGGCCCGGCACTCTATCCACTCCACCATTTAGCTCTCAATACAAATATTAGCTATTATTATTAGATGTTTCCTGTCTCTTGAGAGCTAGAGTATTGTGCTCTGGGATCTTCTGCTCAGAATTTCCCCCTTCCTCCTCATTCTAACAGCACCTGCAGGTTGTAGCAGAATAAATCAAGAGGCCCCAGTGGTTTTGACCATGCAAAATTTGGAATGGAAGCACTTTCCAAATGTGGGGACTTGCTGCAAGGGCACTTATGGGAAATTGCTCCAGGCTTGGAAGGTCAGAACAAAGGAGTTTTTAACGTACGGCACAGGGTTTACCCAGGTAGATAATGATTATTTTATATTTCATTTCTCTTGTTTTGGCTTGGGCCAGAGTAGTCAATGGCAGAATAGAAAGAATAATAGGCAACATTTATATAGCATTCTAAGGTTTTCAAAGTACCTACATGTTATCTCATTGGATACTCACCATAATCCTATGAGATTTTTTGTTTTTGATTGCTGTTCAGTTGGCTCAGTATTGTCCCACTCTTTGTGACCCCCTTTGGTATTTTCTTGGCAAAGATACTAGAGAGGTTTGCCATTTCCTTCTCCAGCTCATTTTACAGACGAGGACACTGAGGCAACCAGGGTTAAGTGACTTGCCTAGGGTCAGACAGCTAGTAAGTACTTGAGGCCAGATTTGAACCCAAGAAAATAAGTCTTCCTGACTTGAGGCCCAACACTCTATCCACTGTATCACCTAGCTGCTCAGCTGTGAGGTAAACATTATTGTTATCCCCATTTGACAGAGGAGGAAACTGAGGCTAAGGAAGGTTGTGACTTGCCCAGGCTAACACAGCTGCTAGTAAGTGTCTGAAGTAGGACCCTTCTGGATTCTAAGTCCTGCACTCTATCCACCACATGGCCTAACTGCCTCTAAACAGAGGAAGACTGTGAATTAATGAGTTGAGCAGGGTTCTTTAAAAAGATAGACAGGACAGCCAAGCCAAAAGGTACCATCATATAGCATTACTATGGTAGAAGACTTCTTACCTTTTGGGCATGGATTGGGGGGAGAGTGAGGGGGAGGGAAGAGAGAGTAAATGGAGGACTGGGTTGCCTAAGTCACTTGGAGATATGAGACGAACCCACTGGATCTCAACCTGAGAAGAGCAGATTTTGTGACTGATCTCTGAGTGGGGATTTTGGAGAGAAGGTCCAGAGAGTTCCTGACCCCAACTCTTTGGCTGACTTGCTTACAGGCCCAACAAAGTGTAATAAGAGAGTATAGTCCACATTCTATGACTGTGAGGTTGGGGGTGGGGAAGGAATGGGAGCACTTCTCCACCAATGGCTTCTTGGGGTGTTGGTTCCGTCATAAGAATAAATTTGTGAACTTAGCCGTCAGCCTAACTGGGCCCAGATAACTGATCTTTTATCTAAGCAGCTCACAACCAATGGGAAAATCTTAATACTGTTGTAGGGAATGCTCTCTGGCCTCAGGTTGCTTGAGTCAAGCAGTCTACACTTGCTATTCAGGGTTCTAGAGGCAGCCAGGGGAGTTGGGGCTGTTTCCTCTCTAAGATCATCAGCTTGAGCCCTGGTCAATTGTGTTTGCCTCATTGTTATGTCCCAGTGACCAGCACCCCAGTTCCACTTAGCCATTGAACATCAATTAGGTTTTACAAAGGAATATTTAATCCAAAGATGTTTGTCCTTCTTCAGAAGGACCAATGATATCAGGGAGGTGATGCCATGATATGCAAGTGAATTGGAGAGGGCTATGCAGAGTCCTCAGCCTCACTCGCTTTTCTGGAGCCATCTGGGTCCAGTGGCCAGATATAGATCAGGGTGACTGGAGATGGCCCTGGATGCAGTGGGAGACCTTGGCCATTTTAAGCTAAGGTCTTTAACAGGTCTCAGTTTGACTGAGGCAATACCCAGTCAGTGATTAAGGCTAGGTAAGAATCCAAAGATATAACAAGAACAAAAGTATGAACATTTCTCCCCAACATTTTTGTGGGGCACACTCTCCTGCATAAATACTTCAGCCTCTGGGAACAGTGGGCTCAGACTCAGTTTCTATCTATTATTCGACCCACCATCTTCATATCTAAAGGAGATATCCCTATTAGAAGAGTTCTTGTCTCAGCTACCACTGAGATGGATCCTGAAGACCGCTCTTTCTATCTTTTTTTTTTCTTATACACACACATGCGCATAATATAATTTTCCCCCAATTACATGTTAAAACTATTTTTAACATTTTTTTAATGTTTTGAATTCCAAATTCTATCCCCCCCTTTCTTCTTTCCCTCCCTTCCCCCTCCCTGAGATGGTAAGCAAACAGATATAGGCTAAACCTGTGCAATCATGTAAAACATTTCCATATTAGTCATTTTACGTAAGAAGACTCCAATAAAAGAAAAAGAATGAAAGAGAAAAATAGCATGCTTCAGTATGTATTCAAACAATATTAGTTCTTTCTCTGAAAGTGTATATTATGCCTCATCATTAGGTTGGGATTGTTTTGGATCATTATATTGTTGAGAATAGCTAAGTCATTCATAGTTCTTCATGTACAATATTGCAGTTACTGAGTACAACATCCTCCTAGTTCTGCTCATTTCACTTTGGATCAGTTCATGTAATTATTTCCAGGTTCTGCTGAAATTATCCTGCTTATCATTTCTGGTAGCACTATAACATCCTATCACAATCATATACCACAGCTTGTTTAGCCATCCCCCAATTGAAGGGCATCCCCTCAAAATCACTTTTAAAGGTCATTCTTTGCTTCTTAGGTCATCAGTGCTGGGCTGGCTTCAAAACCCAGCATGGACTCTGCCTCCTAGTCTCCAAGATTCCAGTATCCTTGGACTCCTGGAGGATTGCTCTCTTGACCTTTTGAAACTCACTGTGTCAGAGCCTTTAGATTAATCTTATTCACCTCAAAATAGAAGAACAAATGCTGAGTCAGGCAAAGGACCAATGCTCATTCTCACAGGGCCACATGTTGGCTTTGGAAGGAGATGGCCCAATGCCTCTCCTCTTATACCATTGTTTCTCACCAGACACCATCAACAAAGGAGTCAAATTAAGAGCAGAGATGCTCTAAGCGAGAAGGCCAAGGTCAACTGAGGCTTTTAAAAGGTGCCTCCAGTCCTAACTCTACAACTGCAGGCTATCAAGGAAGTTGCTGTCTACCACATGGTTAGCAGTCTTGACCTATATCTTGCCACTGGACTCCAATGACTCTGGAGGGGAGAGTAAGGCTGATGACTTTGCACAGCTCTGCCAATCTACTTGCAAGTCAAGATGTCACCCTCCTGATGTCATTGGTCCTCTTGGAGAATGAAGGGTGAACAACAACTATTCAGCAGACCAGAACCAGTTATACAGTATCTCCAAGTCTATTATATTACATGTCATCACAGCCTGAAAACAAGTCCTCCAGACTTTTCCATCTGAGGAATCTGCATCAGCTAAGCATGCTGACATGCTCTGCTCATATGTAGACTCCCATTAAACTAGGTTTTATTATCTAACTCTTATGGTAAAGATATTTTGACTTTATTCAATTAATATTTGGTACAATGCAAAACATTTGGCCATAAAATTAAGCTCATGACAATTTGCACAAGGCACATTTCTAAATCATGCTGTAAATGTGTTTCCTTGTGGGTCACCAGGGATGGAAAAGGAGTTAAGAATAAGTGGGATGTTATAAAATTTTAAAGGTCAAGCATGACTTGAAAGAAGAGTTATGAGAGGATGCTATCATGAGGGTTGGGGGGGGTCTACCAATATTGTACATTACACTTGTTTTTGGACTTTTTTGATATCTTGATTGGTTGTACTAAATTTTTCCTCTTCTTTTTCCTTACTTTGTCTTTAAAAATACTATTTGTTATATTAGATGGCTCTCTGAGTGGTGGAAGGAAGGGATACTGGGAAAAACTATGATGAAGTAAAAAACAAAAATGTCAATAAAAACTTAAAGAAAAGAATTGATGAAAAATGAAACATGAGTTATACCTAATATATATTGGAGATTTTGCTAAAGTATTCTCCAAGTGGGGGTGGAGCTGGTAAAATAATGAACTAACTTGTGATTGGGTTACAAAATATTATATAGAAATGGATGTGTGATATTTTAAAATTCTAGGCTCAGCCTAGAAGATCCTGGGCCAAGAGAAGGCAAACAATTACTTGCTAGAGAAAGGACAACTTGCTGAGGTAGTTGTGGCTTTAGCATTGATCACCTGTTGAAGATGCTAATCATTCTTCCTACCTGACAGATGGGAGAGAGTCACTACTCTTCTAGCCCATCTTTTCATACAGGGACCTAAATCCTGATTTCAGTCATGTGTTTTGTGGATGCTGAATCAGGACTAATCTAACAAATTAATATATTGGAGGTAATGAACTGTAGGAAGACTTTTTGATTGAGTCATGAAAGGCAATGGGATCCTACAGGACTATGAGTAGTTAGAAAACTGAAAACTCTGAGATGTAAGTCTTGGACCAGTCATTTGGATATAGATAGGAATGGAGAGAAAAGGATGATTGATTCTGTTGTTAAGTGGATCTGTGTTGGCTGAAAGATGTAAGAATGAAAAAGCTGAATATGTTTATATTATGTTAATTCATCATAGAGGAAAAACAGAAAATGATACTTCTTTTAATGCTTTTGTGCCAGTTCACTGATTCTTTCTGAACTCCCTTCTCTCAGAACAGCTTCTCGTCTTAATGACCTAAACGTTTTCACTGAGAGTGCTACGGAGTAAACATTTTTTGGATTGTTCTATTCATTGAATGGACAAAAAATAATATGTGATGGATGATCTGAAAAAGGGCCTTTTCTTTAGAAAGCTGTGGCTGGTGGTCTTTGAGTAGGGCGTTCAGTCTCCCATCTCCATCTCCATCATTCCTTTGCCTAGTCTGTCCCCAATGCCTTGAATGAATTCCCTTGTTACCTCTGCATCTCAGAGTCCTTAGAGTCCTCAGCTGCATTCAGAGTTCAAGTGCCTCCTCTTCCATGAGCCCTTTCCAAGAAGTCCCAGCTGTTAGTTTCTCCCCTTCACCCCCAATTAACTTATATATGCTTTCACACATGGATATACCCACTTTTTATGTGTATATGCTGTTCCCCCAGAAACAATATAAGCTTCTTGAGGGCATTTGTGTCTTGTATCCCCAATGCCTGGTATACAGAAGGTGCATAATAGATGCTTGTTGATTGGTTGATGAGGATCCCAGGGATGTAGGCAGAAGTTTTCATTGTCAATATGGATTTGAAACCTGCCATTGAACTATCTTACAAGGCAGCACATGGTTCGGTAAAAAGAGTAGTAGGAAGTCAAATTTTGAACGTCAGCAGACCATCTGGGGATCTGGCAGATAGATTGTGGCACTAATGGGTCACTGAGTTCCATATTAAACTAAAGGTTTATTATGAAGCACTGCTGAAAGACATACACCTGCCTTCTCTGTTTCCTCAATGTCAACAGTGAGTCATACCTAACACCAACAGCAAGAGAGTATAGCTAACAATAAGACCTTGGAATATGACTAGTTTATTCATTAATTCATTCTCTCAACAAATAAAAGGGATGTAGGGATGAAAAAGAAAAGTTATACTGATGGTTTCTGTCCTAATATGTTCCTGGAAATCATGGCCTAAAGCAGATTGTCATAAGGAAGATTATATTTCCCCTAAAGAAATAATATCATAATGTGGAGAGACAGGCAGCATAGTGATAAGCTGGAGAGTATCCAAAGGATGGCAACTAGGATGATGGAGGGCCTTGAGTTCATGTCATATGAGGACTGGTTGAAAGAACTAGAGATGTTGAACCTGGAGAAAAGCAGGTTTCGTGGGAGCCTTCTTCAAGTACTTGAAAGTACTTCACACAGAAGAAAGATTAGACTTGGTTTGTCCAAAGAATAGAAGTGGGATCAATGGATGGAAGTAGCAAAGAAAAATTTTAGTTTTGATATAAGAAAAAAAACTTCCAAATGGAGCTATCCCAAAGTGCAATGGGCTGCCTCAGGAGACGATAGGTCCCCTTCATGCTTAAAGTCTCCAAACAGAAGCTGGATGACCACTTGTCAAGTGTGTTATAGGGAACATTCTTTTTCAGATCATTGACTAGTACTGAAATAAGCAGATTTGTGTCTGGTTTCTCTTCTAACTCTGGGGTTTGGTGGTGCTTTGACTCTGAGGTATAGTGGAAAGAGCATAACTCCATTTGGATTTAGAGTATCTGACTTAATATCTTGGCTCTGATATTGGCTACCATTGACCATGGACAAGACACTTCTCATTGGGCCTTAGTTTTCTCCTCTGTAAAATGAGGGCATTGGATCAGATGATTTCAAAGATGACTTCCTATGATTCTATGACTTGGTATCAAAGAAATATATTTGACCAAAATGATATTTAAAAAGTAAACATAACAAGACTCTAAAATAATTAAAAGTTGTAAAGTCATCTTTTAAGGTACAGAATTTTAAAACTGGAAGGAACCTCAGAGTTCATCTTGTCTAACCTTCCCATTTTGTAGATTAGCAAACTGAGAAGTTAAATGAATAGCCCAGAGTCACATTGCTATCTAATGGCTGGGCCTAGCATTAGAGTCTATTTTTTCTTATTTCTAATTTAGCACTTCATCACTCTGCCTCCACTTACAAAAATCTCAATAAAATGGACAGGAAAGAATGTTCTGTACACATTAGTTAAATGAGAGGCTCCACTGAACTACTCAAAGCACAGAAAAATGAAAATTTAAATTGAAAAATCAAAACCACATTTACCTAAAAGTGGCATGTAAGCTGCAATTTTAATTTAGTATTTCATTACCAGGAATTGTTATTGGCTTCTTAGAATTTAGGAAAGTTTAGAGGATGATTAGAATGGTTCAGGTCACTTATAAAAGGCTATATATAGACTTGGTAAGAGCATGGCAGTTGAAAACAGAGATCCAAATTCTAACTGCTACTTATTGCCTGTGTAGACTCGGACAAATCACTTGAGCTTTCTGGCACTTGGTTTCTTCCTCTGTAAACAGGTAGGGTTGGACTTAATCTTTCTTGTATCATGCATCCCTTTGGCAGAAGTGAAGCCTATAGACTCCTTCTCAGAATGTTCTGAAATGCATAAAATAAAATACATAGGATTATATTATAATAGCTTATATATATATACGTGTGTGTGTGTGTGTTCACAGATACTGTAACTAAAGGATCTCTGAGGTTTCTTCCAGCTTTAAAAGTCTGCAATTTTATGATCATGATTGCTGTTTGGGAATAAGGCCCTGGGGAAGCAGGGGTTCTGGGAGAGGGAGGTCAAAAATAAAGTGATAAGGAGAGGTGTGATGGCACCAAAGTTAGACTCTGCAGGCTTGTTTGCAGTCCATGCTGGCACTAGATATTAGATAGGACAATAGCCCAAACTCATTCATTTGGCACTGGGCTTTCAAGGGATTCATATAGTATGAGGGAGTTCGCAGAGATTGTGCCTCTATTGACAACATAACAAAACTCTGAGGTCCAAACATCTCTGTGACAGATGCTTCACACCCACAGTATGGCCCCCAGTGGGATTATGGATGAGTTGCATTTTGTCAATAGCTTTACCCAAGATGCCTTTCTCATTGTTCAGGTATATAGTAAGCAGCTGCCAGATCATCTCTCTTATGACTAACCAACAAGCATTTGGTGTTTTCATTTTGTTTCAGCTTCCATTTTCATGGGATTCTTTCATACATTCGCCTTAATAGCCATTTGTCTACAATGAACAAAGTATTATTTTTTTTTCTGTAAGGAGGTTTGATTCTGAGTAAATTTTGAAATGTCTTTTCCTCCAAATCAAGGTGAAAATGGAATTTCACAGCAGTGAAGGAAAGTCTTGACATAAGATACCTGCAATGGGGACTTATTGTCCTTGATGGAAGATAATCCTATAATATCTTTCTGCTGTTTCTGTTCATTTGCTGGGTTTTTTTTTTTTTAATTTTTTCCCCTTCTCTGGTTGGTAGTGCTTGCAAATCTAGTGATGGGGAAAATGAGACCTTTCAAGGCTGAATAGTCTTGAAACCCATCCAGGGATATTTTAAACAGATCCAATGTACACAGCCATCATTGCTAATGCAGAGTCAGTTCTCAGAGCCCCTCCCTTGGGACTGCAAACCAAGTACCTCAGGGTAGAGTGGCCACATCCATGAGTATAGAAACTGACATTGCTGAGATGAAAATTGAGACTGAGCCTAATTTCTTCTGTAGAGCTGTAGAATTGACATTGTCACACAGAACAAAACCAGACGCTTGAAGAGGGACACATAGCTTTCAGGCATCTCTCCAACTATGGTTTCTCCTGGCAGATTTTCCCTCTGGTGGTCATCAAGCATTGACTTTGCAATTAGTCACATGTCTCAAAGTTCCCAGACTTGCTCTTGTCAGTGATTTCCTGATGACTGAGTTCATTCCTAGAACAGAAATCTTATGTTTGAGCCCAGGATGATGTAGAATGCCAGCCTACATCTTCTCAGGATGACCTAAAGTCACTCCACCTTCCTCCATTTTCCTCCTTTAATCATTGGTTACTGCCATCAGCCCATATACCCTTCTCTTTGTGCAGTAAAAAGAACATTCAACCTGAGGTTGGAAGATTTGGGTTCAAATCCTGGCTTTGTCAATTACCGCCTGTGTGACTTTGGGCAAACTGCTTAACACTCTACCATTCTTAGTTTCCTCAACTGTAAAAAGAGAGAGTTGGGCTTAATGGCCTCTAAGGGTTGAACTCAAAGGCCTCTTAGGTCTTTTCCATATGCAAAACTATGACAAAAGCTCTACAGTGTCAATTAATAAGCACTTATTAATTCACAGGCATCTGAACTGACTCACCAAAGTGGTTACTATATTTGGCAAAGAGGGCTTTTAATGCCCAGATCAGAAATGTTATGGAAAAAATAGAGACGCAAACTCAAGCATTATGGAAAGCTTAAAGGTACAGAATAAAAAGCCCTGGATTAGGTAGTCAGGATGGAGGCATAATGAGGGATTCCAGAAGGTAGGGAAGTGAAGGAGGAGACTGATTTATGACAATTCTGGGGTGTGATGGAGATAGACTAGAGACAGATGTCTTGGAAGTGGAAGAGGATTACAATCTAGGAGGCTGGAGTATTTGAAAAGGGAAGGTGTTAAAGGATAGAGAAGGCTTTGAGTCAGAGATTGAATTTGTTGTGGAGTGTTGATCAGTCTTTTTTTCAGTTGTATTCAACTCTTTCTGACCCCATTTGTGGTTTTCTTGGCAAAGATACTGGAGTAGTTTGCCATTTCCTTCTCCAGCTCATATTACAGATAAGGAAATTGGGGGGAACAGGGTTAAGTGACTTGCCCAGGATCACACAGCTAATAAGTATCTGAGGCCAGATATGAACTCAGGAAATTGAGTATTGTCCACTCCAGAGCTGGCATTCTATCCTCTGTGCCACCCAGCTGCCCTAGTTGTGGAGTAGGGAGGGACAGTGACCTGGAGGTTTCTGGATGATAGTAGGAAGGATTTGGTAATGAACTATAAAGGAGAGCCTTGGTTGCTGAGTGATGATGGCGGAAGGAAAATCTGAAATAGGCAGTGAGGAGCAAGGAGGATCCCAGCTTCTTTTCCTGCCCCTGTGTGCCAGGGCATGTGAGAGAAAGAGCAGTCAGACTAGGAGTCAGAAGGACCTGAGTTCTAATTCAGCTTCAGATACTAGCTATGTGACCGTGGGCAAGTCACTTAACCCCAATTGCCTCCAAAAAATATGACATCCCAGAAAATTCAGAAAAAAATATGAACATCTTATTTCAAGAAAACATCAAAAAAAATAGGCAGCTTAGTAAAATTATGATTTTGGAATCAAAGAAACTGCATTCCAATTCTGGCTCTATTATTTACTACCCCGGTGATGTTGGGCAAAGTTGCTTAATCTCTTTGGGCCTCAGTTTCCTAAACTGTAAAATAAGTTTGGACTAGATGAAAATAAAGGAATGTACAAGATTTGGAGCTGGAAGAGATCTTCAAGGTCAGCTCTTGTTTTATAGATGAAGAAACTGAGACCCAGAGAGGTGAAGGTCACACAGCTACTAAATAACAGAGTCCTATTTGGAATTCAAGTCCTCTGGTTTTCCTATAAGTCCAGCAGCCTTTCCACTTGACTGCAATAACAGTAGAATGAAAGGGCAGAGGACCATAGATTTAAAAGTAAAAGGGACCTCATAATTTGTAAGAGAATTACTTTGTTTTAGTAGCCCTGCACTGAACACGGTTCCATTTTGTTTAGTAAGTCAGTTGTTGGTTTCTTCTATTAATTTCTGAGAGCTATTTTAAGACCTTTCTTACAACAATTTTCTGTATTATTTCATCTTGTTTGATCTTTGGATCTTGATTCACATTTGAGCTTAGGAACTGTGGAGGGCTAGGGCAAGGGTACTGAGAAGGAAAGGAATGTGGCTGCCAATCCTTACTATAATCCTGGATATCCTGCATGGTGCCCAGGCCAGTCCATGAGTTCAGAGGGCTGGGGCATTCTGCCTTACCTCAGTGGGAAGGCAACACAGGCTCTGGAGGGAGGATCTCCCCCCTACCCCTTGGCTCCCACCCAGAGATGTTGACATCTGCAGCAGAGCTCCAGCAACCCCTTACTCCTTACACGTCTAAGCCAAAGGACTCAAGGTCTGGTCCTGGCTCTACCACTCACTTACTGTGATTTTGGACAAGTCTCTTAATTTGTCTGGGCTTTATTTTCCTCATCTGTAAAATGAGATGGCTGGACAAGATGATTCCAAAATCCCCTTTCTCTGGGCCTCAGTTTCATTAACTATAAAATGAGAAAGCTGAAATTCATTCGAGGAACAAAAGGTCAAGAATCTCAAGGGAAATTATGAAAAACAGTTAAAATGAAGGCAGCCAGAAGTCTTCCAGACTTCAGACTTCAAACTATGTAATAGAGCAATAATAATTGAAACTACTTGGTACTGATTAAATTTTTTTTTCTATTTAGATAAACCAATGGAATAGACTGGATAAGTAGAAATCTAAAGCAATTGAATACAATATCCCAGAGTTCAATAACTCAAGAATATACATTACTAGGGGGAAAGTGTCCCTTTCCAGCAAGAACTGATGAGAAAACTGGAAAACAGGTCAGCAGAAAATATGTTTCTAGAGTCTTATATCATAAGTGGATATGTAACCCACATATAAAATGTTAAATCACAAAAAAAAAAATATGAGATGGGAGTAGGCATCTATTACAACTATGACTTGAATTATTAACCAAACAAGGGATAAAAGTGATTATAAAAGAAACAACAGACACTTTTGATTACATAAAATAAAAAAGCTTTTGCAAAACAAAATCAATTCAGGTAGTTGCCTTAAATGTCAGTTAGGAAAACATATTTGCATCAAATATCTTTGAAGAGATTCTGAGACCCACATCATACAGGGAATCAACAGAAACATATAAGATCAAAAGCCATTTTCCCAATAGATAAGTGACTAAATGACGTGAATATATCAAAAATGAAATGCAAACAATCCACAACCACATGAAAGAGTGATCCAGAGGCAACTAGGTGGCGCAGTGCATAGAGCAACGGCCCTGAAGTCAGGAGGACCTGAATTCATTTCCGACCTCAGATCAAACACTTGACACTTACTAGCTGTGTGATTCTGGGCAAGTCACTTAACTCCAATTACCTAAAAATAAAAAAAAGAAAGAGTGATCCAAATCACTCAAGATAAATGTAAATTAAGTTAACTGTTTCACCTTACACCCAGAAAATTGGCAAAGATGACAAAAGTCACAGTAAGATGGATGCACTAATAAGCAGATGGTGGCTATGAAATGGTCCCACCATTCTGGGAACAAACGTGGAATTACGTGAAAAAAGTCACTAAACTGTTCGTATACTTTGGTGCCATCGTTAGTCATAGTCCCCAAAGAGACTGATAAGAGAATGATATATACAGCAGATATACATATGTATACACATATACACAATATATATGATACCAGAATATATATTATATATAAATAATATAAAATATAATACATAACATATATATACACATATATACATATATGTATGTATACACATGTATATGTGAATATACACACACACACACATATATATACCCAATCTTCTTAGCAACACTTTTTGTAGTAATAAAAAAAAATAAGAAACAAAGTAGGTACCCCTCATTTGAAGGACAGATGTATAAAATGTGATATATTATTATAATCAGAAGGCAATGTGACACAATAGAAAGATTCCTGGATTTGGAGTCAGAGGAAAATTGGATTCAAATCTCCATTTTTCCATTTCTACCCATGTGACCTTGGGCAAGTGACTTATCCTCGGTGGGGCTTAGTTGTAAAAGGAAAGGGAGGAACTAGGTGATACCTAAGGTCCCTTTTAGTTTTAAATCTACGATTCTATGATAATGGAATATTATTACACTATAAGAAGGAATGGACAAGAAGAATTCAGAGAAACATGCATGAATTTGTATGAACTGATGCAGAGTGAAATGGGCACAAGTAGAACAAAATATATACCATTAACAATAATGCAAATGAGAAGAACTCCAAATTAAAGCTGAATATGAAATAATTGTAATGACCCACTTTGGTCCTAGAGAAGAGAAAAGACACCTTTGATTGCCATCATTTCTATTTATCAGCTACTTTCTGCATAGGCTGCTTTTCCAATTTGGGTATATTGTTGATTGAACAGAATAATATAATATAGAAATAGTCTAGTCTCAAGATAATTAGAAATTGGATTTTTGGTACATGGGAAAAATGAAGCCGAATTGGCATAACTTTACCTAGTAAGTGATTCTCTTTTTCCTCTAAGCCAAGCACTGGCATCATCTTTTTGTTTTTTAATCCTATCCAAGTGCAATTATCAACTCTGTATGTTATATTTTATTTTTGCTTATTTTTTATTTTTAGTGTTATTTATTCTAATACCTCAAGGATACACAATATCATTAATCTAGGTAGTCCTGCCAGTGAAGACCATAGCTCACATGATCTTCATGAGTCATTCTGATGGAAAAAGAAATAATCAGCTGGTGGCCAATCTTTTGTTGAAAAGTCGTTCTAAGTTTAGCTGTGTTGGGCTTTGGATGACAGTCTTACAACATGGGCCCGTGGACTCAAAGTCTTTCCAGATTGCTAAGTCCTGCTGCAGAATATATTGTGCAGGCATAGTCTTTGGGACTTCATGGTTACGTCCAGGATATGATGCTGGCATCCAGGTGGCCCAGTGGATAGAGCAATGAGCCTGGAGTTGGGAAGACACGAGTTTAAATTTGTCCTCAGACACTTATTAGCTGTGTGATACTGGGCAGGTTGCTCAACTTTGGTTTGCATCAATTTTCTCATCTGTAAAACTAGGATAAAGTAGCACCTCCTTCCCAAGATTGTTGTGAGGTTGAAATAAGACAATATTTGTAAAGTACTTTACAAACCTTTAAAGTACTATATAAATGCTAGTTATTATCACTAATAATAATAACAGTTGGAAGTTGTCAGCTTTATTATGCAGTTTACATATACAAGATTTACATAGCTGTTGTTGGTCCTTTTTTTTTCCAAGAGGACCAGTGAAATCATGGGTGATATTTTGACTTGGGAGTGAATTAGCTGTAAGTGAGGGAGAGACATCAGCCTCACTCCCTTTTCCAGAGTCATTGAAGTCCAGTGACAAGATGAAAGTCAAAGCACTTTATAAATGTGAGTCATTTGAACCTTAAAATAACCCTATAGGGCAAGTATTAGTTCAGTTTTGCAGATTTGAAAATTGAATCTTAGAGAGATTAAGCTACTTGGACCAACAGAACACACTGTCCTGTAAATGAAGCAAAAATGTGAATCTTTGAACTCTAAGTTAAGGGTTCTTTCTTCTGTATCTTGCTGCCTCCCTAGCATGACTTAGGGACACAGAAAACTTATCTTTGGCCTTTCATAATACTGCTCTTAATATTGTAATTAGAGACAGGAGGAGGTTGTGGTGAAATGGAAAGAAGGTGTGACAGATTAGGAGTTAGATCTTGGCTCTATCACTTCCCACTTGTATGAAGTTGGGTAAGTCATGCCACCTCTGTGGTTTCTCATTTGTAAAATAAAGGGCTTGAACCAAATGACCTCTAAACTCTATTTCAACATGAAACCTGTGATTCTATTATCTTTCTTTTGGTAGAAAGATGGGAACTATGTGTGTGGAAGTTTGCATATACCAGTGGTATCAAACTCAAATAGAAATGCGGGCCACTAATCCATATGTAAGTATCTCTGTGGGCTACATATTGACTTGCATTAAAATGTAATACTGTGTTTTATTGTATTTTTATTTGTTTTGTTAAATGTTTCCTAATTACATTTTAAGCTAGTTCAGGCAGCTTTGGGAGTATTGCTGGCCTCTGCCCAAGGGCCATGTGTCTGACACCTCTGACATAAATTGTTCTATATGGTCACTGTGTTGTTTGGTTTTGTTAAAATGGCTTTTCTCATACAAGTGAGGAATCTTGCTTGGATGGTGGGGAGGGGCATGTCCAGAAACGACTGTAACATCAAAAACAAAAGATGTCAAAAATTTAACAAAAATAAAAATAAAATGATAAGGTTGGACTAGGTGATCTTTAAAGCTTCAGTTCCAAATCCTATGAGTTTATGTTCCTTTTAACAACATTAGTCATAGTCATCAGTGTCTAATGAATAAGAAGAGAAGGTATTGGGGATACACCCCAGAGCCAAACAGGAGTAAGCCCCTTAATTCACCACTGGAATGTGAAAGTCAGGGTGTTACTATGAATGCTGGACTGAATATGACCTGACATACTCCAAATTCACACTAATTAATACAACTAATGAATTGCCAAGGGAGAAATCATCTAGATGTGGCCCATATTGAAGGTCGGGGAATGAAAATGTTCTAGGAGTGGCCAAGTCATGATATGATGATGAACTTCTCTTAGGTGGGTACCCTAACCTCTGGTACTAACAGCCAATGGGGGAACGCTCTCAGAAGCTAGTAGGGAGTCATGAATTCTAGCAGGCTGTTGCTTTCTAGGGTACATAGTACTAAGTACAATAATCTTTAAATAGTGAAATATCCTATTGAGACTAACTCACCCAGCTCACACTACTAGAGGGTGTGACTATTTCTACCCCGAGGGCTCTAAGGGTAACCTTGTGGGTAGCTATTCTTTTTAACTTCAGTTCATGAGCCCCCATAAGTGTGCTTCCCCTTAATCAGACACTTGACTTTTTTTTTTAATAAATGAGACTTAGTTTCCCTAACTCACCCTGACTAGAAAAGCGCAATGGTGATCTGTGAACCTGATTCCATTATTGATCAGTACGTCCTCCGTTTTTCTGACCCAGGCTAGTTGCACTTAGGTAATCTGGTGGCCTTGCACTCACAAGGGCTTACCATTCTGATGCTAGACTTGGTGTTGATACCTGATTGAGTTTGGCCCCACTGTAGCTCAGAACTACTGAACTCAAGTGATCTATTAGCCTCAGCCTCCCCTACAGCAGAGACATATAGGCACATTCACCACAGTTAGCTCCATTCAGTTCTTTAACAAAGGCATTTACTCAAAAGATATAGCAAGGACAGTAGCTATAAAGCATTTTCCTCAGCCCCAAGGGTCCATTTTCCCACAAACATACAGAAGAGGAGAAGAGTGGGCATGAATTTAAAATACAAGGGTGGTTGGACGCATGACTACCCTGGTAGTAACCAAGACAAGTCCGACTTTGGAAACTGCAAGTTTTTGATAGCCTTTCTCTCCCCAGTGGGCTTCCAGAAAGTTTGCTATGAGTGACTGCTGTTCAGCTAGACTGGCTCTCTGTAGGGCAGTTTCTACTGGACCAATAGGTCAGTTTAGCTATTCCTGCTAGGAGTTCAGTGTCTCAGCTGGAAAGGCCAATCTGCTATTATGTAGAGTCAAGCAGGTCATTCAGTGCTTCCACTGACTCCTTGCTAAGCCCCACTGCTGTTGTACCGGCCTGGGTAGCTTCTGGACGCTGGTTGCTAGGGGGAGCTGAGCAAACAGTATAACAGCTGCTGTTAGGCTGGCATGAATAGACTGTTTAGCCACTGGGCTCTTCTAAGGGCATATCATCTTGGTGGTATTGGTCAATCTGTTGGTCTCCTAGGCTTGCTCTTCAATGTGTAGCTGCAATCTTTTTTTTTTTTTTCCATCTTTAGCCACTGGCTGGGTTAGGGGAATGGGGTAGTATTCAGTTAGGGCAACAACTCTTTTTTTTGCTTGTTTTTTGCTTTTTGGGTTTTTTTGCAACAGCTCTTAATTTAGGATTAGAAGAAGCCTTTTCTCTATGACTTCCTAAAATCCTAAGCTCTGAGGTTGTTGGTGAATACCACATAGTAGAAGAGAGACTTGCTCCTTCTGAAAATTCTTCCTGTCTCAAAAGCTCCTCCCCTTCATAAGACACTTTATGTTGCCTTAAGGAAGAAGTTATTGACCTTTTTTATATCATGGACACCTTTGATAAGTCTGATGAAGCCTATAGACTCCTCAAAATATTTTTTCAAAAAATTCATAATGGGAGGAAATGCTAAATTTCCATTAGATTGGTGAAAATAAAGATGCATTATTGTTCTCATATAAATTAACAGCCCCTCCCTAAACTCTGTCCATGGATCCTTTGTATGTCTGTGGACCATAAGTTAAGAACCCCTGTCTTACGATGATTAGTTTCAGTTCAAGACATTTTCATCTCCCATGATCCTCTGGGAGTCTTATATAGATGAGGTTGTTGTTTGTCCTTTGTTCTTGAAGAGAACCGTGATATCATGACATGCAAGTGAATTGGATTTAAGTGAGGGAGGATTGTGCACAGTCACCAACCTCACTTTCTCCTCTGGAGCCATCTGGGTCCAGTGGCAAGATATAGATGAATGGTGAGAGACAAAGCTATGAATGCAGTCTATGCCCTACAGCAACATTCACTGTCTTGCTGTTCTTTTCATATACAATTAAAGTATCCAGGTTTCTTACCCTTTCTAGGCTGGGGAATATCTGTTTTTATTGAAGTTATTCTCCTTTGTATTTCAATGACTTTGTCTTTTTGCCCAGTGGGCTCAAACAGATTCCTGTGGGCAGCATACTGACTTAGAAAACCACAAATTGACATTATCTATGTTGTATTGTATTTTTATTTATTTTGTTAAATATTTTCCAAGTACATTTTAATCTGCTTCTGGTGCACTGGAGTGTTGTAGGCCTTACACCTCCTTTAGGTCACATGTTTGACACCTCCCTCTGTTTTAGCCTCTACAGACCTTCAGCTTTTGCTGACGTCTCCCTAGGATGCCTCTCTTTAAAATAGAGCTAGAAGGGACCTTACAGGTTTTGCAATCCAAACTCTCATTTTACAAGGAAAGAAACTGAGGACCATAGAGGTTAAATGATTTTATCCAGCTCACACAGGCAGTAAGGAGCAGAATCAGGATTCAAACCCAGTACCCCTGCCTCTAAGATCTAGCACTCATTGCACTGTTCCATGTCACTTAATTTTTTAATGCTTCAGCGTCCCCATCTGTGGAATGACCATAAAAATACTACAACTTCGAGGTTTCCAAAGCATTTTACAAATATCTTCTCATTTGAGCCTCACAACACCCCCTAGAGATAAGCACTATGAGTATTTTAGCATTTTTATCCTCATTCCATAGATGAGGAATTTTGCTGTTGTTAGGGCACTTAGGTGGCACAGCAGATAGAGTGCCAGGCCTGGTGTCAGAAAGACCAGAGTTTAAATCCAGCCTCAGACACTTCTTAGCTGGGCAAGTCACTTACCCTTTTTGCCTCAGTTTCCTCATCTGTAAAATGAGCTGGAGAAGGAAATGGCAAACCACACTAGTATCTTTGCCAAGGAAATCCTAAATGGGATCACAAAGATTTGGATGCAATGACAACAATTCCTCATCTGTGAAATGAGGATAAAAATACTAAAATTCTCATAATACTTACTTCCAGGGGATGTTGTGAGGTCCAAAAATGATGTGTAAAGTGCTTTGCAAACCTCAAAGTGCTACAGCACATAAATGTCAGTTATTATGACTATTCTTATAACAACAATACTATTTTATTATTACAATTATTATTATTATTATTATTATTATTCCTTGGGCAGTATAACTATTCTGATAGAATGGGAAGTTGCATAGGACTAGTTTGAAAAGCATGAGTTATCACCATTGTTGGTTTGTCTCAGGATAGTAGTAGGGGCAAGATGGAGGGAGAGCTGCCCTTTCAGGGACTAAAACAGATTAAAGGGTTTATGGAAGGGAGTCTTCTGTCTCCCTCTGAGGCTCTCAGGTAATAGAGGGGATAATATAGAAGCTGGATAGGATTCAGAGGCCACTGTTAGGCACATAAAGGAAGTGGGGAATAAAGACGAGACACATGTAGCTTGGAAACTACTGAGATGGGGAGGGTAGATAAGAAGATGATGAGAAGAGGACGTGTTGCAGATGCTGCCGTTGACAAAGAAATGGAAGTGGTTCGATTTGGGGATCTCACACACCTGGTGCATCAAGATGCAGAATTCCGGGGCGGTGACCAAAGGAAAGAGTGTAGGGGAAGGAATCATTCATTCAATAAATGGTAATATATGCAAGGTCCTTGGAGAAAATTTCAAGTGTGATATTTCTATTCAATTTTTCTCTCTCAGGTACTTTCCAAATACCAGATGGTCAATAATCTGGAGTGATCAGAATCCTGAAGCTGGAATCAATAAGGCCTGGAACCCACTCTTGGAGAGGTAGAATTGAAAGTGGAAGGCTTTGGAATCAGAGGATTTGGGATTAAATTTCACCTCGGATGGTTATTCTCTACATGACCTTGGGCAAGTAACTTAACCTTTCTGAACCTCAGTTTCCTCAGCTATGCCAGGAAGGTTTGAACTAGATGGCCCCGAAAGTGCCTTCTAGCTCTAGCTTTCAGATCCGGGTTCTAGGAGCTTCAGCCCTGAGGCTATCTTTTTGTTCTGATATATTGATGAGGGCCACAAGATGGCAGCAATGTCTTCTTGGTTGTGGACCTCTTGGACCTTTTACCAAAAAAGAATTTCCTCTTGACTTTCATGTAAGTTTCTTATAACTTCATAAAGAAATTTCTTTTCCTGGTAATGAATTTTAAAAGGAGGGAAGTCTTGCTTTTGCATTAAAATTCAATTCAATTCAATAAATTTTTGTTAAATATCCACTGTAGCAAAGCCAAGCCAAGGCATGTGTTAGCTCCAGGTGAGATAAAAAATAAAATATGATCAAAGAATCTGAGAGCTGGAAAGAAGCTCAGAGGCCACTGAGAGCAACCTGTACCTGAGCAGGAATCATACACACTCCCAAAATGGCCATCCAGCCTTTACTTGAAACCTTTCTGTAAGGGAACATACTCTTTCCCAAGGCAGCCTATTTCACTTTTGGGTAGCTCCATCAATAGTGTGCTGGTAAATGTTTAATAGCCGTCTCTCTGCCATATCCTCCTCCCTCCCCCCCCCAAAAGGACACAGCACACTTCATCATTCACATTTTCTACACCACTTCCTTAAATCTAGATAATCAAGGAAACAATAAAAGAGCCCCTTCTTTGTACCATTTGCTGATTTCCAAGGTGCAAACGCTCACACTAAAAATTTAAAAATCAGCTCTCCAGCGGGTTAGACCTGGCTCCAGCATACCTGAGCCTCTAGGTATTAGGAAAATTTTCCTGACACCAAGCCTACATTTGTTTCTTTGTAACTCCCTCTTGTTGCTCCTAGTTTGGCCCTCTAGGGTCAACTTCAAATACTTGAAGCCCTTCAAATGATAGCTTTTCAAATACTTGAAGATAGCTATCATTTCTCCCCTAAATCTTGGCTCACACCCTCAATTCCTTCAATCAGTCCTCAGATAGCATGATCTCAAGGCCCTTGCCAATCCTGGTTATCCACATATGGATACTCTGGTCCTTATCAAAGCCCTTCATAAGATGAGGCATCCAGAATTTAACATGATATTCCAAGCAGGGATAGAGAACAATGCAGTGGAATGGGCATTGACTATGAAGGCTTTTGATACTTACTATCTGTGAAACCTTGGACAAATGGCTTAATCTGCCTGGGCCTCAGCTTCTTTATCTGTAAAATGCAAGCATTGGATTGATTTGGCCTACGAAGTTCCTTCCAGTTGCCAGATGAATATAAGCCTTATCCAAGAAGCTGTGATTTTCTCAAAGCAGCTTAAGATCAAATTTCTTTTTGGCTGCCATATCATATATATATATATATATATATATATATATATGTGTGTATATATATATATATACCTATATACACATATGCATATGTACATGCATATATATATTAGATTTGTAGTTCACTAAAATCCCTAGATCATTTTTTATATGAACTGCTTACTATTTAGCCACATTTTCCTTCTTGTCTTTGTGAAGCTGAGTTTTTGAAACCAGTATAACACATTTATCCTGATTTGAAAACCAAATTTTCTATTCAGCTCTGGTCTTTTCATCAAGAATGCTTGAAAGCCCTCTATTTCACTGAATGACCATTTTCCCCCCTGCAGGATTACACTCAGTTTTGCTGGGTAGGTGACTCTTGGTTGTAATCCTATCTCCTTTGTCCTCCGGAATATTATATTCCATGCCCTGCAGTCCCTTAATGTAGAAGCAGCTAAATCTTGTGTTATCCTGATTGTGTTTCCACAATACTTGAATTGTTTCTTTCTGGCTGCTTGTAATATTTTCTCCTTGACCTGGGAACTCTGGAATTTGGCTACAATATTCCTAGCAGTTTTCCTTTGGGGATCTCTTTCAGGAGAAGATCGGTGGATTCTTTCCATTTCTATTTTGCCCTCTGGTTCTAGAATATCAGGGCAGTTTTCCTTGATAATTTCTTGAAAGATGATGTCTAGGCTCTTTTTTTGATCATGGCTTCCAGATAGTCCAATAATTTTTAAATTCTCTCTCCTGGATCTATTTTCCAGGTCAGTTGTTTTTCCAATGAGATATTTCACATTGTTTTCTAATTTTTCATTCTTTTGGATTTGTTTTACAGTGTCTTGATTTCTCATAAAGTCACCTAGCTTGCAATTGCTGTATTCTAATTTTTAAGGAAGTATTTTCTTCAGTAATATTTTGGACTTCCTTTTCCATTTGGCCAATTTTGCTTTTTAGGGCATTCTTCTCCTCATTGGCTTTTTGGACCTCTTTAGCCATTTGGGTTAGGCTATTTTTTAAGGTGTTATTTTCTTCAGTATTTTTTTGGGTCTCCTTTAGCAAGCTGTTGACTAGCTTTTCATGATTTTCTTGCATCATTCTCAGTTTTTCCTCTACTTCTCTTACTTGCTTCTCAAAATCCCTTTTGAGCTCTTCCAAGGCCTGGGACCAATTCATATTTTTCTTGGAGGCTTCGGATGTAGGAGCTTTGGCTTTGTTGTCTTCTTCTGGTTGTATGTTTTGATCTTCTTTGTCACCAAAGTAAGATAATATAGTCTGACTCTTTTTTCGCTGCTTACTCATGATCCTGGCCAATTACTAGAGTTTTAAACTCTTTGTTAAGGTAAAAATCTGCTTCCAATGTGAAGAGTGTACTGTCCCAAGCTTCGGGGGTTTGTGCAGCTGTTTTCAGAGGTACTTCTAGGGACCTGTAAATTTTCAGTTCTTCCAAGGTGGTATGATAAGGGGTGAGGTGTTTCCTCTCCACAGCCACAACAAGATTCACCACACCAGCATTCCTCTTAGCCCCAGGACTGCCCCTCAGAACTGTGACCCAGATCCAATCACAGGTAAAGCAAGAGATTCCTGCCTCAGCCCTGGCAAAGAGATCCCTGCAACCCCCCTCTGATCAGCCATACGATTCCCCCTCAGCCTGTGGGTCGGAAGCTCAGGAAAAAGCCAAGGCCCTGGGCCGCACTCAAGACTTGCGGCTGAGACCTAGCTCCTCTCTTACCGCAGTCACAGACTTTTCCCACTGACTTTCCATGTTGTCTTTGGCGTTTGTGGGTTGAGAAGTCTGGAAACTGCCACAGCTGCCCGCGATTCAGTCCTCTGACGCCTGCTCCAGGGTCGCTGCGGCCTGCATGCCCACACCAAACTGCGTTCCTCTCCCCGCCCGGCACGATATACCTTTCTGATCAACCATCTAGGCTGTCTTTGGCTGGCAATTTGTTTCACTCTGTCTTTTTGTGGGTTCTGCTGCTTTAGGATTTGTTTAGAGCCATCTTTTTAGATATTTGGAGGGCTTTGGGAGAGAGCACAAGACAGTTACTGCTTTCCCTCCGCCATCTTGGCTCTGCCCCTGACATTTATCCTGATTAAGTTTCATTGTTTTGTATTTTACCCATGGGCTAGCCTGTCAAGATCTTTTTGAAACCAGACTCTATCATCCAATATGTTAGCCATCCCTCTCAGCTTTGTATCAGCTGCAAAAGTGATAAATATACCATCTGTTGTTTCAGTCATTTTTCAGTCATGTTTGACTCTTCAGGACCAAATTTGGGGTTTTCTTGGCAAAGATACTGGAATGGTTTGCCATTTTCTTCTCCACCTCATTTGACAGCTGAGAAAACTGAACCAGAGAGTGGTTAAGTGACTTGTTCAAGATATCACCCAGCTAGTAACTGTCTGAGGCCAGATTTGAACTCAGGAAAATTGAGTCTTCCTGACTCTAGCACTGAGCCTTTATCTACTGCGCCACCTTGCTGGCTCTAAATGTACCATCTGTGTCTATCCACATCATTGATAATAGCTAGTGTTTACATAGTGCTTTGAGGTTTGCAAAGCACTTTACAAATAGGTAACTAGGTAAGTATGGTGGATAAAGTGCTGGGTTTGGATTCAGGAAGCCCTGAGTTTAAATCCTCCCTCAGATGCTTACTAGCTGTGTGAGCTTAAACAAGTCACTTAACAGCTGTTTGCCTCAGTTTCCTCATCTGTAAAATGAGGCATGTTGCACTTGAGATCTATATGCCTCTATTGAATAATACAAACCCAAGAACAGAATGGTACAACAGCCAAGAACCCTGCGGCATTGTACTAGAGACTTCACCACATATTATCATTGACCTATTAATCACAACTTTGAATCTGGTCATCCTTTGAGCTCTGAATGCACTCAATTCTATCAACAGTTAGTATATAACTCCATCTAGCTCACAAGTAGAACATGAGACAACTTTGACAAAAACTTTGCTAAAATTTAGGTAAACTGTCTTTAAAAGCATTTCCCTAATTTACCAGTCTAGTCACCCTGTCAAAAAAGGGAATGAGGTTAATCTGGCATGATCAGCAGTTAGTGAAGTCATGCTGCCTCCCTGATCATTGCTTCCATTTCTAGATGTCCATTCCTGACCCTTTAAATAAAACATTCTAAAATTTTGCCAAGAATCAAAGTCAAATTCAGTGACCTGTAGCTTATGGACTGAATTCTCTTTCCTTATTTGAAAATCAAAAACCTTCTCCTGTATCCCATTCTCCAAGCTCCATCAAAGATCACTCATACTGGTTCAGCTACAGTTCTTCCAGTAGTGTTGGATGTAGCTTGCCTGGGCCAGGTGGCTTGAGTTTACTGAGGGCAGCTCTATAACTTTCTCATCTCTTTGATTGCCTTGGATTTGACTCTCCTATTTGCCAACTTCACTTTGTCCTTTCCAGTCCAAAGTTCATTCTCTTTGGTAGAGGAACAGAAAAATGAGTTAACTAATTCTTCCTTCCCTTCATCATCTTTTATCATCATACTATTGACTTAAAACAATAGACCTATCCTTTTTTTCTTTTTTAAATCTTCCTCTTTCCCCTAATGTAGCTAAGACCTCCTTGGTTATTGTCATTAGCTTTCTTCAACAGGTTAGATGCATTCTGTGCTTTTGTGCTGTTGACAGTATTATCATGTGTGTCATGTTTTTGTATTCATGCTTTATTTTTTGTTTTTTTTTCTATTTAAAGGCTACATTGTCTTTTCAGTTTTTTTTTGCTTAATCTACTTTATAGAAACCTTATTTCTACCACTCTCTTTCACATATCCTCAACCATCTCCTATTTTAAAATCTCCTATTTTGCTTAATTTATCAATTCATTTTTTCCCATTACTTAATTCTTCCCCTTTTTTCCGCTCAGTTAAGTAGTTAATTAAAATCCTTTCTTTTACTTATTGATGTTGTTTCATTTCTGCACTTCTTTCCAAAGAGGATTTCTTTACCTCATACTCTTCATAAATTCTCTTCCTTTTCTGTCTGTTCTAAACTTTTGTTCTTTGATTCATAGTCCTTATTCTTGTTTATTCCTCCTTTGGTCTCTGTTTCTTATGGAATTAAAGCTTCTAAGGATTTTTAATTCCCATTTCTAAACACTTTATGTTAATGCTTTGTAGCAATTGTCACCTCTGTTTCCATTTTCCATTTCCATTTCCCCCCCACTTTTTTCTGTTGTATCTCACTTTTACAAGTATTGATTCCTGCAGGAGATAGAGAGAATAGAAGTATTGCTCCATGGTATAAATTTTCCTGTGTCCCTGATCATGTGGTACATTATTACCCCTTGTCCTCCTCATGAGCATTTTCTTTCCCATTTGTCAAGAAATGTCCTCTCTGGGAACATACCCTCTGACACCTTTTGATTCTTAGTTGTCCCAAGGAAGTGTAACCCCACTTCTAATGAGGCAGGAGGCACAATGCCCAGATTTAATTGTCTCTCTAAGCATCAATTCCTTCCTATTATACCCACTGATAAAGTCCTTATCTCTCATTAAAGAATATCTCTCCCCCATGAGGTTGCTTTTACCGGGACTCCTCTCTTTTGAATCAAGATTTCCCTTTTTCTTTTCCCCTATTTCAATCTCTCCCTTTTCCACTTCACATTTTCTCATATCCCCATTCCTTTCTGAGAGACTATAGTTACTTTATGATTCATTCATGGCACTTCCAGAAATAAGCAGATCAAGGGCAATGGATAATATTAAGAAGATCCTTAGACTTGATTAGCTCTGCTACTTGCTATTTCTATGATTTTGTGCAAATGGTTTTACCTCTCTGGGCTTCAATTTCCTCATTTTAAAAATGAGGTTATTAGACTAATGATCCTTGAGATCCCTTTAGGAGACTTTATGTACACTCTCCATTTGTTACTCGCAACAATCCTAAAAGGTAGGTATTCATTTCATAGGTGAGGACTCTGAGGAACAGAGAGGTTCATAGAATCACAGATTTAGAAATGGAAGCAGCCATCAATATCCACCAGTCCAACTTTCTCAGATGAGGAAACTCATCTCAGATGAGGCTGAGAGAGATTAAGTGACTTGTCCAAGATTACACAGGTAATAGGCAAGATCTGAACCCAGTAACATATCTAGTAACTACCAAAACAGATTGTAGAGGCACGTTCAACCCTAACATCTTCATTACAAGGTATAGGTTTTCCCTTTGTAAAAATAGTCCAGGTGTGGCCATTATCCCCCACTATATAAAGCCACAAGTTTTATTACTATATAATGGAGTAACAGATTCAGGAATAGGTGAAATTCAGTCAATCTGATTTTTTTCCTCTACAAGTCTTACGACAATGTAACTATATATGCTGCCAAAATTAGTGCATGGGTGTTAATAAATCCTACAGGGCTGGCAGGTCTCTTAAAGATGGCTTAGGATAATTTGCAATTTACTTTAAAAAATTGTCTGACATACATAGTTTTTATTTCAAAAATTATTTTCCTTTAGGGGTAATTTTCAGAGCTACACCCAGTACTTTTAACACCTGACCTGCGATGATCAAGTTTTAACATAGTGTTTATTTAACACAGACTCACGCAGGAATGCACAAAAATAAGTAAATAAATGAATGAATATTTCATTCATTTTTGTGCATTCATTCAAATAGCTTTTCCATGGCTCTACTCCATGGCAGAGATGATGTTGGAATATTTAGGGTGCCAGTCCCTGGGGGACATGAAATAGGGTATGGTGTGGCACTGATTGAGAGTAATAAGGTATGGGGGCTACCCAGGGATCTTGGAAATAGGTGTCCTTGGCCCTCAAATACATTTGCCTCAGAGCAAGGCTCAAATTCACTGAAGAGAAATCATTAATTTTCTGAGCCTTACTTGGGAAGTACTTGGCTCAAACTGCCTTTTAAGGGACCCTCCCTGATTCTGGAATATTCTTACTCTGCATTTTCTACTTACAGGTGTTTCATTAAGCATGATTGTTTTGGCAACAGGTGTGCTGAATGTCTAGCCCTATCCAATCCAACAGGTAGTTATTAAGCACCTAATGCAAGACATTGTGATAGGCTTTGCAGATATGAAGATAAAGCAAAGAATAATCCTTTTTCTCAAGGAGCTTATGTAACATTGTCCACAAACATTTATTGAATGCCTGCCCTGGGCAAGTATGATAAGGGAGCTACCAGGAAGAAGCTTAGAACCTGCCTCAGTAAAGTCAACAATTTTTAAGCACCTACAGTGTGCTTGAGGTGTTGGAGGTCCAAATAAAGGAAAACACACAGTTTCTACTCTCCAGGAGCTCATATGCCTATGGGTAACTAGACAATGCAAAGGAGTGGATGATATGTCCTCCCTTTGTAGGGGAGAGGGAGGAGAGGGTACACTATTTCTGTATTTCCTTCAAGATTTCCAAGATTCTGTGACTCATTGGAGGACAGAATCCCTCTGTGTAGAATGCCATAGCTCTTTACTATAGTAGGCAAGATTTGTTTGTTTAGAGTTGCTGTGGCTAAAAAAAAAAAAATTAGGTGTGGCCAACCTTCTATAAATGAGCCTCAGTGAACTTAGTCATGTTGGTCAACGATGGTGGAAATAAAATATTTAGGTGGGTCCATACTTGAAGATTTTGCAGCTTGATAGGAGCTACTATTGTTTGCACTCTAAACCAGCGCTTCTTAAACTGTGGGTCATGATCCCATATGAGGTTAGGAAAAATTTGGCAGCACTAAAAGGTTTCTGAATGTGCAAAAACCAAAAATTAATTAAAAATCAAACGCACAATGAATGCCAAGGTGTTTCTGGCAGCACCTGCCTGCGTTGCCCCATGCAACTTCATTGCAACTTTGGTTCTGAACACAAAGCATGCTCACTTTGCACTGAGCATGCCCCTCAGGCTATGCAATGCCAACGAATGCTGCCAAAATGTGAAAAGAGGTCTTGAGTGGAAAAAGTTTAATAAGCCCTGATCTAAACATATATGGAGAACCCAGGGTCACCTCCACAGCAGCGTCAGTGCAGAATGTTAGTGGAAGCTCTGAATATAATAGGGAAGTTGGTGGTAGAGTAGATGAAGATAGTATTTGTAAAGTGCTTAGCAAACCCTGTATAAATGCTAGCTATAATAATTAATGTAAGGGCTTAATAAACATATGCATATTTTTGGACGTAATCGGGGTTAAGTGACATGCCCAGGTGTGAGGGACTGTCTGATGTTGGCAGCTGCCAGGTTGGGTACTGTGGCAAGGGTAGGGTAAGATCTGGGTATTTTTGGAAGTCGAGGCAGGGACTGTGGTAGGCAGAGTCGTGTGTACTGGGATGGGCTGGATACGGAGAAGCCATGAGGCAATTGGGCAGTGCTATGAGATAAGCTGGGTGCAAGGAAGTAGCCGAGCCTGAGCTCCTGAGGCAAGGGGCGGTGCCACGTGGGAGTGGGATGGCAGAGGACTGAGTTCCCTCTGCTTAGTCCCCTCCCTATATGCAACGTCATCCCCAGATGCCTCTTGTGACTTTCCTGACTTCCTTGGTCCCTTTGTGCAGCACTGACCCAGTCCCCTCCTGAGTCTGACTTCCTAGGTCACGTACTCTTGTCTATGTGTCAATCCCAGATGCCTCCTTCCTGTATCCAATCCTAGCCTCCTACGTCACTCCCTCCCCCTTGGTGTGCTAAACTCAGACAGCCCCTTCCGGTATCTGACCCTACAATCATTGGCTAGTAGCAGGCTGGGGAGGAGGGGCTAGGTAGGTACTTAGGAACAAGCGTGGTCAGATCACACGTGCGCTCTCCCCTGGCTCCTGCCCTGTTGCTCTGGCCTTGCTGCTTGGGCTTGCTATGATGGTTTGCTGTGTTGGCCTCTGAATAAAGCTCTGGTGTTGGTGCCTCCCGATGGCTCGTCTCTGTGTGGTGATCCGGCTCAGAACCGAAGACCCAGGCGTGGGTAAGACTCTGGTGGTGTACTTCTTCTAAGAGAAGTGGGTACTGGTGCATGACTGGCAAAGGGTCGGCGTGCGGCCCGTATACCCAGGGTCACACAGCTAGTAAGTGTCTGAGGTTAGATTTGAACTCAGATCCTCCTGACTCCAGGATCGGTGTTCTATCCACTGTGCCACCTAGCTGCCCTTTAATAAATATTTTTTGAATTTAAATGACTGGAAGAAATGGGACTTAGTTGAAGGATTAATTGGATATAGATAGGTGAAAGAAGGGAGAAAGGGTATAACATAAGCAAAGGTATAGAGATAGGGAAGCCCTATGAGTGTTTGAGGATACTGAGTAGATTTGTTTGGCTGGAGCTAAAGATTCCTGTCTGGAATTAGTGTGATATAAGTGTAACCCAGGTGATCTGAGGCTAGATAGTATTAATGTTTGGTGAGTGAGACAATGGCCTTAAGCCTAAATAGCCAAGGATACTCAGTTTGGGCTTATTTATCAGTATTCTACTTGATATGATAGAGTTGACTATTTTTGGCGGGGAAGCATGAAAGGATTTTATATTCCCATGAGCAATAATAGGGGGCAGCTACTTGGTACAGTGGATAGAGTGTTAGCTTGGAATCAGGAAGACTCATCTTTGAGAAATGCCCATCATGCAATTGATTAGGCTTCACTTAAGACTTCAGTTTCTTTTTCGAGTACATAATGTTGAATGCCATCCATGATATCTTTTAGGTCAACAAAAAATCCAAGGAGTAGCTCATTTTCACCTCTAGAACTTGATTATTGGGGATGGAAAGGCAAGTCAATTCAACAAACATTTATTAAGCACTTACTATGTGTCAGATATGGTGCTAAGTTCTGGTAATACAAAGAAAAGCAAAAATAGTTCCTGCCCTCAAGAAGCTCACATTCTTATGGAGGAGATAACATGCAAACAACTATGTACATTCAAGATATATGCAGGGTAATTTGGAAATCATATTAGAGGGGAGGCACATCTTAACAGGCAGGAAATGATAGGTTATTGATGTGGGAATCATGTATTAGAATCTCTGTCCTTGTGTGTATGTAGTCAGATCATGAACTAATTTAAAAAAGGGTCAAAATAAACATCAGATTAGGAGTAGTCAAAGATGAGAAAAAAACTGAATAATTGCAAGTTTTAACCTCACTTTTTTTCAAATAAGACAATCTTGAAACATAGAAAAGAAGACGAAGAAAAAAAATGACTGTGATTATCAATATTTCCTGCAAAAGTTAAACCAATGTAAATCAGTCACCATAATGAGGAGGTTAAAAGAGCCTCAAAACTGCCTTAGCCAGGAAACAGTTGACCTTCTTGCTGAGTAGAGAGAAGCATAGTGTCCAACAGAATTACCAGTTAAAAATACAAACTCATTAAAAACAGTTACAGAGGAGGATGGCGAAAGATTACGAGCAGCGTTGCCTGTGAAAACAGAAACAAACATACAGAAAACTTGTCATGAAATCTAAATGAACTACATTATCCCAAGGGCATTCATGAGTGAAATGCTCATTTTCTAATAAAAATGCATATCTAGTTTATTAAACTTTTTAAAATTTTGTTAATCTATATTCTCAGAGATTTTTTTTCCCCTGAAGACTGCTTTAGCGGTATCCCAGATACTTGGGGATGTCTCTTCATGATGTGATATATTTCCCTTTCTATGGGAACAGTTTGGTTGCTAAAAAATGAAGAAAAAGGATATTTGTATAAGGAAAATCGATAAAATTAACTTGGGAAGTAACAGAGTCACTCAGATAAAATGTTGAGGATTCTCTTCCTCCCCTTAGTTCTTTCTCTGGAAGAATGTGAGAAAGAATTACATAGCATGAGAGGGCAAAGATGGATTTCAGTATATCCCGATGGAGGGGGTAACCTCTTCAATGAGATCAAAGTTCCTTACTGAATTATGCTCATGGAGGGGATAAGTCTTCCTGCCCTATGTTAGTAAAATCTAACAAGGAATCTAATTTTTTGGCTTGGTAAACCACTATCAAAGACATTTTTTTTTCTCCTTTAAGAATTGGAAAAATACCAAGATCTACCTTTGTTGCTTACAGAACTTAGTGATTGTCACCTTTTCCACAGTCCATGCTTGATTTACTGTCTCTGACAACCCTCTATTTTCCATGAATCATGTATAAAGTTTCTCTGTGTGATGCCTAGGCCCAATTTACCATTTTCTGCTATTCACCATTTACATTTCAGTGAAATAAGGAAGGGCTTCTAGAGTCTACCAGGACAAAGTCAATATGTAGTGTTCTGCAATGTGGTGACAATGCAGGAGATGTTCTCAATGCCCACCCTGACATACACACACACACACACACACACACACACACACACACATATATATTTATATACATGCACACACACATACACATATACACACACTCTATTCTCAGCTTCACTTTTTTTTAACTTCTAGTATCTGATCTGAAATAAATGAGCTGGTGGGGCACCTAGGTGGCTCAGTGGATAGAGCACTGACCCTGAAGTCAGAAGGACCTGAGTTCAAATAAGGCCTCAGACCAAACACTTCACACTTACTAGCTGTGTGACCCTGGGCAAGTCACTTAACCCCAATTGCCTAATTTAAAAATAAATAAATAAATGAACTGGAACAGCCTTTAATTCCACATGCAAAGAGTCCGATTTGACATTTCATTTCATTAGTTTCATATCTCAAACACTGATGTAGTGAAATAAACTTAGCCATAAATTATATCTATGATAATTAATGCTAAGTGGATATTTCCTCATCTATAAAATGGGGTTGGACTCGCTGATCTCCAAGGACGCTTCTACTTCTGATCCTGTGGTACAGATTCTATTCAGGTGATTCTTGTGGTGCAGGGGCATAATGGACCCAGTATTACGGAACCATAGGACCTGGAGCTGAAATTATTGACTCAAGCTTTTTATAGACGGGAAAACCAAGGCTCGGTAAAGTGAATAGACTCACCAAAAATCACCTAGTGATTTAGATCTATGGATGAATCCAGAACCTTAGTCTTTTGACTCTTAACAAAGTGTAGTCTATTAGACCAAACTTTGGTTCTCTTCACCCCCCAGAACACCCAATGCCAGTCCTGCTCTTTCAGGTATCTCCCGTGTTCCACATAGGCTTACAGGTCTAGAGCTGAAAACGACCTAGGAGGCCATGAAATCCAATCCTCCAATTTCACATATAAGGAAATGGAGGCCCAAGCAGCTTAAGTCACTTGCTCAAGGTCTTGCTAGTAGCATCAGAGATGTTATTTCTTTTTTTTTCTTTTTGTTTTGGTGAGGCAATTGGGGTTAAGTGATTTGCCCAGGGTCACATAGCTAGTAACTGTCTGAAGTGGGATTTGAACTCAGGGCTTCCTGACTCCAGGGCCAGTGCTCTATACACTGCGCCACCTAGCTGCCCCAGAGATATTATTTCAAATCAAAGTCCTTTGACTCTAGAATCAGTGTTCTTTCCATCATACCATTGGCTCCTTTTTCTGCCCACAAGAAAATTTATTTGTCCTATCTCACTGCTTCAAGGCCTAGATAGATGAGGGTCAGGCTATACTATGAGAAAGAATTTACCTTAAGCTGATTGATAATGACTATATATATATATACATATACATATATACATATATATATACACATATATGTATATATATATATATGTATATATATACACACACATATATCTTCCTGGGAGCATGATTATTTCAAAACTGACTGAATCTGTAACCCTAAAAATGTCAGAGATTAATGGCAGGTCAATGGGGGATATATTTGGGGTTGAGGAGGAAGCCATTGATCTATGCTGTGGAAAAGTAAGCTACTCCTTCTTTTATCCATAGGTGAGATGTGTGTAGTACAGAAAGCAGTTTATGAGTTGAGTCACAATTACCCTGGTGAAATGGATGAAATTATATTGGCATGGAAGCTTATCCCATGAAGATCCCTGAAGATCATTAATTCAGTTCAAGACACATTTCACAGAATTACAGACTCTCAAAATTGGGAGGGAACTCAGTGGTCCCATACCTGAGTCCCCTTTAGAACATTCCCAACATATGGATAGCTGTCCAGTCTCTGCTTGAAGAAGTCAAGTGAGAAGGAGCCTCTTGACCTCTCAAGGCTGAGCATTCTACTTTTCAATACCTTGACATTTTCAGAAGTTTGTCCTGTCCTCCTATCAAGCCAAAACCTGCCTCTCTGCAGCTCCTACCCACTGCTCCTAATTCTGCCCTCTGAGGCCAGGTAGAACCAGCTCAGTTCCCCTTCCACATGATAGCCTTTGGGTACATGGAAATATCTACACATTCTCCCTAAGTCTTCTCCTCCCTAGATTAACTATCTTTAGTTTGTTTAACCAGTTTTCAGATATCATGATCTGGAGGACATTAACTATCTTGTTTATATTTTTCCTAAAACATAATACTCAGAATGGAACACAGTTTTCCAAATGGGGCTGGACCAGGGTAGATTATAACAAAACTGTGATCTCTCTCATTCTAGACACCACCCCTCTCCATCCTGCTTAGGTTAGCATTAGATTTTTTTTCAGTGATGCCACATTATTCTCTCACATTGACTTTGCAGTCCATTAAAACCTTCCTAACTTTTTTAGAAGAACTGTTTTCTAGTCAGGTCTCCCTCAACTTACATTTGTGAAGCTGATTTTTTGAATGGAACTGTAGAACTTTACATTTGTCCTTATTACACAAACATAATCTTATTTGATTCATCTTAAGCTTCTAGCTTGTTGAAAAAAAATGGGAAAAAAGGGTATATCAGTTGGGCTGCTAGACATTTTAAGAATAATCAACTAAACAAGCTGTTATGTTTATACTTACATTTGTAGTCTGGTTCTTACCCATGTCTTCAAATTTGTCTTTTACTATTGCCTTACCTGAACCTTCTCCTGCAGTCAAATTGATCTGTTTAACAGACATTCTCTATGCATATCTGCCTCCTTATTTCATTGCGCAAGCTGTTCACCTTGATTGGAATGCCTTCCACCCTCCTCTTCATTTATCCAAGTCCTCTTCTCCCTTCAAAGACAGGTCAGATTTTACCTCTTTCATGGAACCTTCCCTGACTGGTTTTGCTCTCTGTGATTACTTCCTTCTTTCTATTGCCACAGCACCAAATGTCTGAATCAGTCCCTTGGCTTTTAACCTATCCTATCTTGCATTGTTTGTTGTTTCTCTTTCTACTTGTAGCTCCTTTCTATTCAAATGCATTGTAAGCCCCTTGAAGGCAGAAGTCATTTCTACTTTGCTATCTCCAGCAGCTAGCACAGTGGCCTAACCAGAATGAGACACAATAAAATAATTCACACATGTAACAAATAATACATTAAAATGTTCATTATTCATCTTTCAATTTAGATACTATCTAGAGATTCTAAAAAAAAATCATCATGCATACATGCCAAAAACATCATAAACATTTATTGAATTAGCAGATGAAAGAATGGGGAAATCATCCATTCTTTCATCTGCTAATTCAATAAATGTTTATGAAGGATAGAGAACATCCCTTGAAGCCAGGAAGTTCTGTCTCTGTCACATGCTAGATGTGTGATCCTGGGCAAGTCCCCCCAACCTTTCAGTGCTCTGGACCACACTCTAGGGTTACAAATGAAGGAGAATATGCCAACTTGCATTAATAAAGGGAATTTCATCATCCAGGGTTCCTTATATCAATGAAATCACAGGTCTAGTGCCCATGAATATTGCACTCTGCACAGTCCTTGCTTTCAAAGAGCTTACAATCTAATAATGAAATGTCAGTTAAAGAGGAGAAGGAAATTCTTTAGAGAATTCTGGGAGGGTTTAATAACAGACCAAACCTTGAGGAACATTTGATAGAATAATAACAGAAGAATGCCAAGGAGTCAGATGACTAGAAAACACAATCAGCCCTGAGAATGTTGCCCAATCATGCACACAAACACCTGTATACGGAAAAAAGAATAGGCCATTTGAGGGGACAGGGAGAAGTGAAACCAACATACCTCAGAGAAAAGGGGTGGGATTTAATGAATATAATTGGCTCTGACTGAGGTCTCCTGGACTTGAATTATGCATGCATGGCAAGTCCATTCTCTAGACCTAGTTATGTTGGCTTGATCTTTATTGAGCTTAGATCCATAGATAATTCCAGTTATCTCTGACTTTACTCAACCACCCAAGTTGCTGCAATTTAAAGAAGTGTCTGGGAGTAGCATCACAGTGCAGTCTGAAAGATTTCTCACCAACACTTGGGAAAGCTATAGTTTCTAGGGAATGACCTCATTACTCTTTGAATGGAACCCATGAATGAAGTACTTGTCGTTGGCAAGTTATCTATGCTCTTTCATAGAAAAATGATTAGTTTAAATTCAGTTCTGTTCATTCACTCTGACTGAGTACCTTCTAAGTGGCAGACACTGTGATAGCCTCTGGAAATACAAAGACAAGTCATTGTTCTTCAGGAGTTTACATTCTACTGGGGGAAAACAACATGTGCAAAGATAAGTATGTGTAAAATGTAGAGAGTAGAGACTGAATTTCTGATTCCTTTGGTATAGGAAACTCCCAGGTAAGGAAACTGCCTTTTCTAATGCAAGTTGGCACCTTCTCTATAACTTTTAGCCTTAGAATACTGAGAAGTTAAACAATGTGACATTCTAAAAGCTTGAGAGACATAGTTTCTGGGTAATTTAATCATTTTATTAATAAAGCTAGCATGTTATTAATAAAAGAGGTCAGTGGTACTCGAATGCCAAAGACGTCTCATGGCGCTGGGCTCACAGTTTATATGTCCTTGGAAGAGTAGACATCTCTGAGGGTCACAATCAACTGTGATTGGTTAACAATTAATGAGAGAATGAATGTTATAATGAGATGTGGGTTCATTCTAATGAAGGTCTTGGGGGTATACTTGGATCACTCAAGTCTTGGTCAAAGAGACTTATCTATATCTATCTCTCTCTATATGTATGTATAGATAGGTAGATAGATAGATAGATAGATAGATAGATAGATAGATAGATAGATAGATAGAT